>NC_083477.1:13452883-13752883 GCF_030014155.1 Tachysurus vachellii
CCAGCCTTCCTCCGCTAATGACATGTTTACCACCATGAAGGATTCGCATTAATGATGGATTTAGTGCTCAGAGCCTATAATGTGTTGGCTCCAATAACATGAGTAAGGTTGGGGAGTGCCAGAGATGTTAGGATTAATTACCGTGGGCTTTGTTTCCGATGCTGGAGAACAACTCGTAAAGTCAGTCAATAAAGAGCAGCTAACAGAGCCGTAAGCAGAGTTTACACAACAAGCATTTACACCTCGACATCTCCCTCGCTTGCACTCGGAGACATTGAAACAGTGATTAGCCATGGCCAGTCTAGCTTGACTGGAAACCTTTAGCCTCACTTTTACCAAATTGCCTCAGTGCACAAAAACAATGGGCCACACACACACACACACACATACACACAGACACATTCACACACAAGAGTGTTGGATGATGTAATTTGCATTAAGGAATTTTAATTAAAATGATATGTAGAGAGAGACACAGAGAGAAAGAAACAATAAGAGAAAGAGCGAAAGAGATCCTCTGTCAGTAGTGACAGCCTTGAGAAAAACATCTCTGACGCACAAGCAATAAAGCTTGGGTTACTGCCTTCTCTGCCACAGACAATTCCAAACACACATACACCCACATGCAGATGTACATATGAGTACATGTGCAAGCACACACACACAGACCTCTGGCAGTATCACAGCACTCTGTGTTGATTGATGATCCTGCCTTTTTATAGTGACAGGCAGAAAACAATAAGTCCTTCTGTGTCAAATTCTCGTCAAACTTTCATGGGACTCTCGGAGCATCCTGCTTTAGCTCACAACATAAAAAGAGAGAGCAAAGTTGAACCAGGGTGTAGCTTACTGGCCACGCTGTCACTTTATCCCTCTTTCTACTCCCGCTGCCATGGAGATAGACTGGCATGTTACATGCCCAAAGCAAGTGCACCTCTGCAATTAGAGCTGGCCCTATAGATAGCCTGCCTCTAAACTGATAAACAATTCAGTGTTAGAAGACAGGCTTCGCTTTGACCTTGTTACAGAATGTTCCACAAGCCAAAAAGCAAGAGTACGAGTGCGTCAGATTGGACAGCCATTTACACAGGGAAGACACACTGCACACACTCACACCAGTCATGATGATGTAGAACACTTGTTTATGGTGTTTAAAATGTATCCTTAAAGCACAAGGATCAGTGGACCCAAAGGTATCCATGAGCTTGAAACACTAAGAAGTGCACATTATATTTCCTATTGCTCACAATAATTTAGGCTTTGCTCATTTATAAACTTTGCAGAGGGGTTAAGAGGGATGCCTTTTCTCCAGAAACCGCACTATAAATCAACTCTGTGTCTTCTGGAAACCAAGAAATTGATCTGAATCTTAGACGATTTTCCAAGAATTTACATTTACTTACTTTTCTTAAACCTAATTATCTGCCAATTTTATTATTTGTACATTCCCACCCACTAGCCAGTGCTCCGTCCCACAGATCTGGCAAAATACATAGATTTTCATAGACTCCAGGGTCCCTGCAATCCTGTGTAGGATAAGCAGTACAGAAAATGGATGGATCTATTCATACAGTATGAATAAATTCAATACGGGTACCTTTTTGCAAGTAAGGCTATCTCACTATCTCACGTTTTGCAAGTAAGGCTATCTCACTATCTCACGTTTTGCAAGTAAGGCTATCTCAAGCCTCTTTTACCTGAGAATCTGTACATTGTGCAAGTATAACTTGCTTATGGGAGCTTATGGTTGAAGAATTGGACTACTGATCGGAAAGTTGTGAGTTCAAATCCCAGGTCCACCGAGCTGCCTCTGCTGGGTCCCTGAGCAAGGCCCTTAACCATCAATTGCTCCATCGTAAAAAAAATGAGATTAATATCTTAGTTGCTGTGGATAGGGGGGTCTGCCATATGCCAAAAAAGTAAATATATTATCTGTGGCACAATATAAAAGTGTTTGAACGATTATTGTGAGATTATCGTAGACATCTGAGGCCAAGAGTCCATGAGAGGGACAGCATTACTTTCTCCTCTATCAATCTTAGGAACACCGGTCGACTCTGAGCAGTCTGAAAGCAGCCTTCACGTGGCTTGGAGAAACCACATGCTAGCCTTCACCCTCCCTAGTTGGCAGAAGGGCTGTTATAGGAGAGAGATAGCTTGGGGGAGGGAATCAGCAAATGACCAGTGGGAGAAAACAGCTAATCTTCTTTTTAAGTATGAGTGGTTTTACTTTTGTCAAATTTTTGTATACTCGAGACAGCTCTGGAGAAGATGCTGATCAGCACAAGGTTGCATGTGTGTGTGTGTACTGTATGTGTGTGTGTGCAGGTTGCTGTTTTCATCCATGAGCTGACAGTTTTGTGCAGGTCTTTAATCCTTTCTCCTGGGAGCATGTGTCGTCCCTCTGTCCCTTAACACATTAAGAGAAACTGACACCTGCCTGCCTCCCTCACTCACTCCCTCTCTTCCTCTCTCTTTCCCTCACTTCCCTTCTCTCAGTCCCTCTCCTCCACTCTCTCCCTCGCTCCCCTCCCCTCTCTTACTCATAGGTTTTCCTCCCCCAAGTCAGCATCATAAAGCCACTAGGACATCCTCACTTGTCAACACTTTCTCTCTTTCTTACTTTTGCTCTCAGCGACCCTGCTAGCAAGCAGCACTTTGGTTTGTTGAACACACAACATTTAGATAGTAACGTGGGTATAAAAAGTAGCAAAGTTTCTCAAATGTATTTAGTTTTTTATTTATTTAGTTGTTTTAGTGTAAAAGCAATTCACTGACCGACTCCTACTGATCGCAGCAATGAAGATTTATGAATTTCATTCAACTTTAGTTTTATTAAAATTGTCCTTAGAGTCAATATTCAAGCTTCTTTTAGGTAACTGAGCTTTAGATGCTTGCTTAGGCTGAACAGCTTTCATTGTTCTAACATTTGGTGTAGAACAATTAAATATTCATGAATAAAATGATGAACTACACTTAATTAGATTGAGCTGTAAAAATGTCAAGACTTCTGTTTAGTGTCTCATTTAGTTGTAAGCATAATATGCAAAATAATAGAATATGCAAAATCAATGCTATTTTATAAACTGCTGAACGACGGTGGATTGTTAATTTAACAAGGCTTGCACTTATTAATGTGAAAAATACAGCTAGGACTATCCAAGCAGCAGTATACAAAAAATAAACAGGCTTTTTTCTTTTATGTTAATTTCAGTACCTGCCATCTTCTCATTCATACCCTACTCTAGTCTTTTTTTTATTTTTTCAATTTCAAATTGCCTCTTGCTTTGATGTTCCATTGTATTACATTTGACAGCAAAGAAAAATGAGCTTAAAGGCTTGTGCTTATTTTGAAAGTAGTAGTCTAGACAATATTAGTGGAAACAAAATCCATCTTGGGCACTTCTATTTGGAGGCTGATTTGCATAAATGAATGGAGCGCTCAGAAAATCAACTTAAGCAGCCCCCTAACTCATCTCTGAGTACAAGTAACATTCCCCGCATAAATATTGACAACGTTTGAATTCTAAAAACAACCCTCTGTGAATATTGATTGACGGTGACATCTATCTTTGCTTTTTAAAAATATTACTTACAAGTTTAATATGCCTGTAGAACAGGGAACAGATTGCGTATATCTATGGCTCTCACAAAGACAGCCATTATTAATATACCACTACTGTATGTCTAGTAAATATCTCCATTGGACTATGCACTATCTAGTCTTATTATTTTCACATATTGTCTTTCCGTTTATGACTAAACTTTATACAAGTTGGAGATATACCATGTATGTGCAGAGTATGTAGGTTCTCCCCATGCATCAGGGGTTTTCTCTGGGTACTCTGTCACCCTCCCTCAAAACCAAAGACATGTGTTTTAGGCTAAATGGCAACTCTAAATTGTCCTTAGTGTGTTAATGGGTTTATGATTATGTGTGTGATTGTGCCCTGTGATGGGTTGAATCTCTATCCCGGCTGTCCCCTGCCTTGTGCCCTAGACATGTGGGATAAACTCTAGGTTCACCATGACACTGTGTAGCAGTACAGAAAATAAATGGATGGATGGATGGATGGAAGAATGGATGAAATTGGATTTTTGGAATTTTCCCTATACTGATAGTCATACTGATAGCCTAGGTCCAGAGCTGTAAAGCTGCATTTATATAAATAATTTTCCTTAAATTTGCTGGCTGATTAAATCATACACAGATAACATATAGCACAGCATATAGCAAACAGCAACTAATCATTCATTTAACCCTCTTCAGTAAATCCTGGTCATGGCTGTGGTGAATATGAAGCTTATTCCAGGAAGACTGGCAATGAGATGAGAATACACCATGCAGGGAAATCCAGTCCATCCATCACAGAACCTGGTGGAATCCCACACAGGCATGAGGAGAACATACAATAACAACAATTCCATGCATTCCAACTCCATATAGACAATCACTCAAACTCAGGATCAGATCCAGGATTCTGAAGCTGCTGCACCACTGTGGCTCTATAATAGCATGTAGTATTGTGCATTTAGTACTACTGAGCCTGTTACTCCCCAGTTTTCAAAATTACATTTCATAAATTATGTTAACTAGAAAAGTTAAACTGACAAGCCTTAACAGTAATTTTCTTGTCAGAAGGGCACCTTGTATAAAGCCAGCATTATTGCATGGTATCCTAGAATGGCAGAGCAACACACTGGTCAAAAGCTTTGACATTAGCGTGACCAGCTCTATGAGCTCTAATAACTTTGGAAGAATTTTCTGGAAAGTTTCTAAATATAGGCAACTTAAACAGAGAGCTTGTTTTTCCTGTGCACTTCTTGGCTACAAGGATAATGATTGTGTACAAGCAGTGGGACGACACTTCAGAAAGGAATCTGATGGCAAACGTTAGTGCTGTCTTTTGTTCCTAATTTAGAGGATACAGAATGAGTCACACTTCACCAGCAGAAAATTGTTAGCCATTACAGCAGTCAAGTCCGGGCTCTGTTTGTTATAGCTAGAGTGACAGAACGCTACTGTATATGGGGATTGCCATACGCAGTGCCACACTCATTCACACAAAACACACTTTTCCAGAAATACCTAGATACTGAGCCTGAAGTGAAAGTCGAAAGTCAAATTGCTTTTCCTAAATCTTCCTACCATTATTTGTAGTATGGTTCTATTTAAAGTATTAAAAGCTGAATGAAAACAGGAAGTGCTGGTAGTAAATTCTGTTCCCCTGAGAGGTTCTTTGCTAAAAGAGATCTAGATTTTTTTTTCTATTATCTATGATTATTTCCTCTCTTGGCTAACAAGTCTCAATTTAAGAAAAAACAGCAAAACAAAACAAACAAACAAACAGTGCAGTGGTGCATTGGTTCGCATTGCTGCCACACAGCTCCCATGTCTCTGAATTGATTCTGAACTGATTAATGTCTCTGTGGAGTTTAACAGTCCTTTTGAGCTTCCTCTGCTTTTCTACAGCTTCTTCCATTCAAGCCAAGTAAAATGACATTTAGCTTCAAACCATTCAACACACAAACCATTCCAAAGGTTTTCAGAGGCCAAAAATATACTTTCTTCCAGTTTTGGGGTGCCCAAGTTCAGCATTAAATTTCTTTGTCATATAACAGTGGTGGTTTATGGCTCATATAAAAATAGACACTGAGAGCTTTAAGTCTGTATAGCTTTAAAATATTTTTGTTTTTACCTAGCCAATTAGATGACATATACTCATCTCTTTGATGCCCCAAGTGCTTCATAAGCATCTAAAATCTGAAGGTGTTATTACTTAATCCCCACGGCTCCACCTGCTTCATCTTCAACCACTAAATTCTGTGTAAGGTTATCCCAACAGAGGTAAAAATATATCTCGCTTAAAGCAGTTCTCCGCTACAGACTCTAGTGTCTAGAACCTTCAATATAAATGTGTTGCCTCAAGTTCCTCAATGTTTTTACCTCTGTTGGGATAAACTTTTGTAGGTAACACCACATCTTCTTCTCTTTACTACTTAATCCCTCGGCTCCATCTGCTTTATCCTCCCAGACTGCTGAAGACTTCGCCTTCTTTTACAATGCGAAGATTGAGAAAATCTGCCAGACCTTCACTTCTACCCTGAATACGCATTCATTACACAGTCAGGATTCCCCTACTCCTTCATTGTCACATTTTTCAACACTTTTCAAGTCATCCAATCTTGCAGTCCTATCACTTGCCCACTACGCTTATCCCTTCCACTATGCTCCAGACCATCTCACAAGACCTTCTGCCCTTCATCACCACAATCATAAGTAGATCCATACAATCTGGTCATGTTCTAACTACCTTCAAGAGAGCAAGGGTTATTCCCATCCTGAAGAAACCTGCTCTGGATCCATCAGACATCAGCAAATACAGATTGGAATAAATTCACTTATTTCTTTCCAAAATTCCTGAAGACATAATAATATACATAATTATAATCTGTGTATCTCTCACAGAACAAATTCCAAGATCCCAAACAATCTGGTGTCAAAGCAGCACATTCCAAACAAACTTCATGCTTCTAGGTCAGCCAAGATGTAATCTGTCCTCATCATCAACCTTTTGGCAGTATTTGACACAATCAACCACAAACCTCTCTTGTCCACCCTCAGGAGTCTTGGAATTCGTGGAGCAGTATGGGAATGGTTTGCTATCTAAACTGGAAGTTCGCTTATTTCAGGTGGCTCGACATCTGTTCCACGCAGGCTCTCCACTGGTGTCCCACAAGGCTAAGTGCTTGGTCATCTCCTGTTCTCCCTCTATACTCACTCGCTTGGCAAAATTATATCCTTAAATGGGTCCCCTTATTAGTGCTATGCTGATGACACTCAGCTTATCTTCTCATTTCCTTCCTCAGATACCACAGCTTCTGCTCGGATCTCAGCATGTCTGGCGGACATCTCATTATGGATGACTGCTCATCACCAGTTCAGGATCTTGCGATGTGCCTAACTCTCTGATCTTCTCTTCGGCCACTGCTTGCAACCTTGGGGTAACCATGGACAATAAACTGTTCTGTCGGTTTCTTCTGTACAACAACAGCTGCTCAGGTGCCTGTTCAGTCTCTGGTCATTTCGGGACTACTGCAACTCTCTGTTGGCAGGTCAACCAATTCATCCTCTGCAAATGATCCAAAATACAGATGCACGACTAGTTTTCACCCTGCCAAAGTTCTCACACACCACCACAATGCAGAACTCCCTTAACTGGCTTCCAAAGGCTGCACACATCAGATTCAAATCATGCTTGATGCTTGCCTTGATGACTAATACTATCATACCTCAAAGCCCTTATCACTCTGCACTGTTCCACACTCCTTCTGATCTACTAGCACTGCTCAACTGTTCCCACCATCTCTCAGAAAAAAAGAAGGGATCCTCTGTTCTGGGACCTAGGTGGTAGAATAATCTTCCCCTAGATGTCCAATGGTATCCTAAATCTGTAACCTAGTGAACCAGTGTTGATGTATTCATTGATAGAGACTTCAAGTCACTGTTGTATGTCGCTCTGGATAAAGGCGTCTGCCAAATGCAGTAAAAGTAAATGTAAATGTAAAATAATTAATTTCATTATTCCTGAATGGAACAAAAAGGGATCTATAATGACAGAACATTTCAATTTCTCTGGATTTATGAGCCATCTAATAATCCTTCCAAAGTTATGCCTCAGTTTGGCAGCTTCATCTTGGGCTTCTTCCTCTTCTCATACAAATCCATTTATTCACATATTGCTGGCTGTGTAACTCTACATCAATGCTATTTCACAGATGAGTCATGTTTACCAATCTAAATGAGTGCTGTGTTTGCATTTCCCTTTTGTAAACTTGGCACATTTATCATAGGAGTTTAAGGGCTTTATCGTTGTTCAGTAAACTTTCCATTTCCATTTATGGCATTTGACAGACTTCCTTATCCAGAGAGACTTACAGAAGTCTTTTGAAGTCTCCATCAATACATAATTCATCCTGACACTGGTTCACTAGGCCACAGACTAAGAATACTATCAGTGCAAAAACTCTTTTGGAAGGTAATTATGGTAATAAAAGCACACATGCAACACACTTTTTTTTAAACTAAAATGTTAATTTAAGGAATACATTAGTAAGTACCAAAACAGAGGAGAGCCTTGATGCATGTCTTCCTTGTAGCCTGACAGATGATGGTCTCAGTTGATTGCAGGTTGTAATATGAGCTTTGATGTAAATGGATGCTGGTCTGATGTTTTAAGTCTGATGCGAGAAGCTACAGGAAGCTTGTAAAGGAAGTTGCAATGGAGTGTTATAGGAGAATTTAGAAAGATTGAAAATAGGTTATGTCATTGCATTCTGGATTAGTTGCAGAGCTTGAATGGTGCTTAAAGGCAGAGCTACCAGGAACGAGTTGCAGTCTTGAAATGACAAGAGATTGAACAAGCACCTGAGTGACCTCAATGGATAGAAATGAATGAATCCTTCTGATGTTGTAAAATGAAATGGACGTGATTGTGTCAGATTCGCAACATAAAATAAAAAGGACAATTGATTGCCCTTGGTTACCTCAAGGATGTGCACAGTGACTTAAGATGAGATCTGAGAGTAGTCCAGAGAGATCACAAGACTCTGACGTGGGGATGAATCACCTGTGATAAACAGCAGTTCAGTTTTTTTTTTTTGCCAACATCATCTTCTGCTTATAGGTTATAGGTGACAATGTGCTTTTGAGAAACACTTAACTGGGGCAGTGGTAGCTATAGGCGAATAAGGAATTTCACTGTTCTGTAATGTATATATGACAAAAATTAAGGCTTCTGTACTGAAAGACTTGAACATTTATGGATTTTATAGAACAGTAGGAGAATCTTAGCTGTCCATCAAAAAGGAGGAAATAGTAAACAATAAGCAGCAAGCAGGGACAATTTGATGAGGATTGCAAACGTCTGCAAATGAGGATTATGATGTTGCAGTTTTTACGGTGGCTATAAAGGACCACACTGTCTAAAGGGGAAATTATATTGACTATTACATGATTCAAGACTTATTCAAGGCTTAAGCCACTCATCACTACGACTCAGTTGTTAAAATAAATTCATTCCAATGTTGTAAGCTCCTGCTATTCACATGCAGCGGAGGTGGGTGAATGCATCAATTTCAGTCAGTGACCTTTTGGAATTTCTTGCTCCCATCTCACAAAAGTTCTTTCCAAAGCTGTAAAGATTTCACAAGTCAGTTCAGAAGAAAAAAAAAACCAAATCTGGCTCTCTGCCATCTGTCAGTCATACCAGGTGCGATCTAATTGGTTTAAGCAAATGATGGGCTCTAAACCCTTTTGATGTGCGTCAGCATGCCACTTGGGTATGATACAGCAAGACAACTAGTGAGATCGGAGTGGAATCCTCTGCAAGATGCCAGGATATCTCATTAGGGCAAACTTACAGTACTACAATCTGACTGAACTGCTAAGCAAACGCAGATTTTGGTAGGGTAGGACATTAATTACGGCGTAGTCATAGCAAAATTTGAGACTTGAGAGGCTCTTACACTTGGTGTTAAAATCCTAGAGTGCAGAATCCAGTTGTAGCTCTGCCTTTAGTTCTGTATTTTCCCTATTTCACTATATGGCTATTCCTTATCATATTTTTTCTCCCATATCCCCTGTCACTTTGGAAAAACAGTGGGTTGAGGCAAGCAGGCTAATTTCAAGACATCTCACCTCCACTTTCACTACTGCTGCGTGGGTGGCATTCAAATCCATAGCAATTAAACCTTGCATAGCTGGGAGTATGAACCCACCTCTGGATATCTACAACAGATAACAGTTTATTCCTAAAGCTTGTCTTGCTGAGCATCACCCCATTACACAAGAATATTCCTGAATTTTGCACTACTTCCATATCAAAGAAAATAATTTTCTTTCTTTTATTTATGATATTTGTTACCTTTTTCCACATAGTCCTTGTACACAGCATTACTATTCTCTCAGTAAACATTATTTCACTATGACACACAACTCAGCTACTCAGATGCCACCTATAATGAGTCCCGGATATATAATAATTATCCCCTTTTAAAGAACACGCAAGAAATCTCCAAAAATGAGCTGAAAATACATGTGAACTATATAGTACATGAATATAAGATGAAGTTGATGATGGCATCTTATTACAATAAACACACCCACACATTTTTTATACAAGCACAGTTTTGTAATTCTGAATGACATAATGAACAATCTGACTGCTCCAAGGGAAATATATTTAAATATTGTCAAATGTTATTTGTTTTCAAGAATTAACACACTTGTCTGTGTTTGTGTTTGTGTGCTTGTACGTGTGTGTGTGTTTTTTCAAATTTCAAATCCAGAAGATAAGCCAACAAGTTGCCTAAAACCTTGACCACACACTGCAGCACAAGACGTAAATTAGGAATGTATATACTGCCCTTTTCTCTTTTGAACATCAGAGGACATTTCATAAAAGGGCAGCACAAATTGTCAGTGGGTTATTAAAGCCAAGCATGTATCCACTTCTTTCAGTGATGACAACATTCTGACTGGTGGACTTGTATTTGTCGCTGCGTCTGCTACTCGGCCGCGCCGTTGTCTCTGAAAGGTCAAATGGTAGCCACAAATGTCAGAGAGACGAAGCTGAACTGAAGGACATCTTGGCCGACTTTCAGCGTACTGAGCTGTCACAACACTGTAGCATTGTGATTGTAATGACAAGGCTGTGTTGAGGACTCTGAGAACGATATGCAGGTAGAGCTGGTTTTTGAAAGTAAAAAGGACATGATTTGTGAATTCTGGCTCTGCCATGTCCCCATACACACCTACATCATAACAAGTATCGCTTTCAGGAGGCCCACTGTTTTGCAACTCTGTGGATGAAGGTTTGATTCCCCCTGTGCCTTGTGAACATGGTGTTTGCATGTTCTCATTTTTGGAAGTTCCCTTCTAAGGTCCATAGACGAGTGTCCCTAATGTGTGAGCGTGTATGTAATTGTGCCCTGCAATGAGTTTGCACCCCATTCAGGGTGTTATCTGCCATGTCCCTGAGCCCCCAGGGATAGACTAGAGGTCCCGACGTGATCCTAAGATAAGCAGTACAGAAAATTAATGGATAGAGTCATTTTTCCATCTCAGATGCAATGTGATGCTTGTTAGATAAACCTCTTATATCTCAAAAGGTCAAAAAAAAGTGTTTGTGACATTAAAACGTCTCACCTTTCACTATCTGAAACAGGTCCTGACACTCAAACCTATATATCTTCCCCCACTCTTCTTTATACCCACCGGGAGGCAAATATGCTTACACCTGACCCACTTACACACTAATGCACCAACACCAGGTTCCCAAACCACTCCAACAGCCACAGACATCGTTTTTCTTCTTAGTGCTACCAAAGAATTGCACTGCAGAGCAGAAGCTTGTGCAACTTTTGTACCGGAAACAGCAAGACGCTGCCACAACTTCGGATTTGACAGCCTTGAAAAAAAAAGAAAAAAAAAAAAACCCTGTCTAGCTTTGCCGGTGTGTCTTTGAGGATATCAGCATATCCATTCTGCAGCCAGATAAAGGAGCAGTTGCTTCACCTAACCTCAGATGCACAGGAAGGAAGAGGCTCCATTAAGCCTGTTTCTTGACTGAGAGTTTCCGACTACACCATATGCATATTTACCTACAGATATTATCATTTGTAAATGTCATCAGTAAAAGAATGCCTGGCTTTTTAAAATGGCCCCTCGGTTATCCAGGCTGACGGAACTTCAATGAGATCTTCAGAGAGGAAGAGGGATAATTATGTCCATGAAATAAAAAATTGCCTTCAGATCCTCATGTTAGTTATGATCCATTTAACTGAGTAGCTAAGTGCTACTCAGGGTTTGGTCTTTGGCCAGATACACATGATAAATTGGTTTGAATGGCTATTTTCCGTACAGCACAATACATTGCATTTCCACCATCTCTGCTCTGAAATACTTGACTCTTCTCATAAGTGTTAAATCAGTTTAATCAAAAGCACTGGGTTAGAGAAATACATGAAATGTACCAAGCCAGGAAAAAAACAGTGTGGTTTTAATGTAATATACTGTAGGTAAGGGAATATATTTTTAAGCTTAAGTTTATCTACACTTAGGCTACATTTCCATAAAATATTATTTTAAAATAATACCTAACACAGATTATTTTCAGATTTTATTCACCAGATTAGTTTTTTAATGGGCTACATACACTTTGTTAGGACTTAATGTGATTTTTTAAAAGAGATTTTATATGCTTATGGCAACCTTCCATAAGTCTCACAATAGTGCTATGGAATTTTGTTGCTCATTCCATCTCACAGAAATGGGGAACCTGGTCATTTTTTTGTGCTTTCTTGTTCAGACAAACTTTTTCAATTCAGTCCACAAATTACCATCATAACATTACCATCAGGACTTCAGGCACTCCAAAATATTCACTTTGGTTTCTTTAAATTATTATTGGCCTGCTGGAAAAAAACAGTTGTGACCCAACTGATGTCTTCTGGTGTTGCTTCAATATTTCTAGCTAATCCTTGGGAATAGATGCCAGTCCCACCAAATAAACCAGACTCTTTTCCAGCACGACATGATGCTGCCTCCCCATGCTTCACAGTATTAATGGTTTTCTTCAGAAGAAAAGTCTCAGCCCTTTTTCCTCTGTGCATAGAACTGATCATTATGGCAAGAGAGTGGCATTTTTGTTTCATTTGACTCCTTCAAAAGCCAGATGATCCCCTGCATTTTTTAAATGCCAGTATTAAAGTAAGGTCTCTAAAGGTCTCTAAACGTAGGCTTGTTTACAGCCACAGGTATTCAGCTTCAAAAAGAAATGACAGCAATTTTTGGAATCTTCCTGACTGTTTAAAGAGACAGTCAACGCTCTGTATGCAAAGAGGCGATCCACTGGAATACTCATATATTGAATTAAAGCTTTAATAAATCTGCCTTTATTCATTTGTTTTACAAATACCCTCTTATGCGAACAAAGTGAATGAACTAATTGATTTGATATAAAGTGTGGAGAATACTGAGACTCAGAGAAAATCTTTAGCCATTGCATAAAAATGTAAAAATCTGGCTTCAACTGTACGTAAACTGATAACATTTTCTTTATTTTATTAGGAAAAATCTAATATAACTGGAAATATCTAGGTGACACCTGAACATTCTCCTGTTCTCCAGTCAGTCAATCAGATGTCATGGTCTCTGGTGTCTGGCGGTCTGGTTTGAGTATTTCAGAAACAGCTGATCTCCTGGGATTTTCACACAGTCTGTAGGGTTTTCACAGAAAGGGTGTGAAAACAACAAAAACATCCTGTGTGAAACCAGCAGCTCGGTGGGAGGAAATGGCCTTGTTAAAGAGAGAGATCAAAGAACACCAATAAGCAGACTGGTTTGAGCTGACAAGAAGCCTAGAATAGCTCCAATAATCACTGTTTACAACCGTGGTGAGCAGTAATGCATCTCCGAACGCACAACATGCCCATCTTTTGGGTGGATAAGCTACAAGAGCAGAAGGCCACATTGGGTTGTGCTCATCTCAGCCAACAACAAGAATGACTGACTGGGTTTCTTTATCCTACAATTAACACTAGGCCAAAATATAAGAAAAGAATAAAGCAATATTTAGAGTCCCATTAAAAACAAAGGTTGTATTGATATGTCTTTAAATACAAATATGTGGTTATTTCTTTAATCAAAGACTTATTTAATTATGATTATAAACTTGATTTTTTTATTTTTTTTTATTTTTAATGTGAACATGAAAGCCATAAATGATAGACTTTTTGGCACTCTAATTAGGAGCATGCCTTCTGCCTAATGTTAATATATGAATATCTGTCAGTTAATGAATGGATATTTATTTAGGAGAGGAAAGAAAAAAGGAGCCCTTAATGTGGCATAATTAATCAGGCCTATCGTTTTCCCATAATAATAATAATAATTAAACTATCCTCTTGTAAGGTAGAGAAAACATGAGCAGGAATATTAAATGCACAGTGACAGCTTTTTCTGAAGGCCAGTTCAATATAATAGCCTGTAGCACTCAGTGCTCTAAATGTCTGTCTGACTTTTTTAAACTCAGCGCACACCTCTAACCTGTGCTCGCTGCATCAAAATACTGCTGAATGTAGCCTTTGTTTTCAGTTTTTACCCAGATTTCAATGGGCCATGGGCACAATAAAGACAAAGAAAATACTTTGAAATTTAAATACTGGCATCTCAGTACATGAACACTTGGGTATAGAGATGTGGACTGAGAGATGTGGCACTGATCTGGCACTGAGATCATGCACAATAACAAAAAAAAATTAGGAGCAGGACATTTTTACTTTCATGTGAGCAGGAACAAGCTATCAGACATGACGCTTGCAGGACATGTTCATTAACATGGGTGTGTATTGAATGCAGCTTAATGTGTTGTTTTATTGTAGTTTATAGACACTGGTGATTTCCTCTTGGGCTGAAACCTTGGTATATTTTTCATTTCATGCATCACCATCATTTACACCAGACATTTTTGAATAGTGTACCATATTCTTTGAATGGATACAAATATTTTGAGGTACGGAAGATAGAGAATGAATACAAGAGAGAAAGAAAGAGAGAGAGAGAGACAGAGAGACAGAGAGAGCCCATATGGAGCCCAATCAGCCTGCTCTTTAACAGAAGTACTTATGAGCACCTGGGCGTTCATGTGGAGTACTCTACACTGTTTAATGAACATGCTCACCGAACACACTTACAAATGCCCCAAAATCAACTTGCTATCTTCACAATAACAACCCTAACCTGACCCCAGACGCTGAAAATGCTAATGTGGTTAACTATAAAAGAAATCTAGTGGGGACCTTTTGCATAATACTAACAGGCTCCCAAAAGTGTTCTTCCACTTTCAGCATCTTATCATTTAAATATTTATTTATTTATTTATTTATTTTCAAGTAGTACTTAAAATCCACCCTCACGTCCTTGGGGAACAATAAAATGATTCGGCATTATTCTGCTAATCCAAGTGCGTGGATTCTTATACAGAGTCATGGAGGAATACATTTCAGCAATATCAGATGAGCAAGAGCATGACATTGAGTATTGTCACGGCTGTGATTTGGCTCAAGCTAGTCAATATAACTGCATTAAGGGGGTAAGATTTTGATTTTATACAACATTTCTATAAACAATAAATTTACATTAACACAATATGCAGAAAAGTTTGGTTTATTGCAAACTATAAGTACCTTATAGCAAATAACAAAAGCATCGTTTTGTGGGTGAAAACACCTTGTTTTATTAAATTCACTGAATTAAATGTATTTATAAAAAGAAGAAATGTACCACTCACTTTACTTAAGCAAACTGAGATATAACATCAGTTAGGTTATTCTTTTTGTGTCAGTTATTTTTGTTAATTTGTCACAGAGGATTTCTTTAGGTCTAATGAAGCATACACCTCTTCTATTCCAAAATCACACACACACACACACACACACACACACACACACACACACACACACACAAACAGTATGTCTTCTGTAAATCCCAGCAGGCTTCAGGAAGGTGGTGCTAAACAAGCAGGCCTCTTTCTTGCTGATTAAAGGCTGTGTGAGGGAGTGTGACTCCCCTCTGAACAGCCCTCCTCATCACGATCGCTCAAATTGCTCACCGTGAACTTGACACCCACGGCGCTGCTGCTGACGCCAGAAACCTCAGAGCACACAAACACGGTTTTGAGCTATGATCGTGGGGGCTAAACAAAACGAAGCTGCTACACCATCACTGTTCTCACTGCCCTGCTGACACTATTATTATATTGTAGCCGGCTTCCTTCTCTCGATCTCTTTACAATTTACATCTCATATCTCAATCGTGCTTTTTGTTGTTCCCCATCTTTCATATTTCATTAAAAAAGTTACATATTAGACTATTTCTTCCCCTACACATACATCTTCTTTATATGTTATTCCTTTAGGTGCTAATTATTTGCTTTTCTTTTGCTGCTACCAATAGACCACCAATATTGACATATAATCACTTTTTCCATCGTATAGCAGCAGGATTATCCTGGATTAATTATGAGTGATATTTCTGCAGAATTACATTCTCAGTATTTAGCAGTCACTCTTATCCAGAGCAGCTTCCATTTGTCTCATTTATGCAAACGAGCACATGAGGTTTAAGGGCCTCGCTCAAGGGCCCAGCAGAGGGAGGATTTAAACTCACAACATTTTCATCAGTAGGCCAACGTCTTAACCACTTAGCTACCATTTATACTTCCAAACGACATGTGGAGCTCAAGCTTAAGCAGATGTGGTGGTTAATGGCAAAGTTACATGGACATGGGCCCAACAGTGACAGCAGTGGATTTGAGCTCATGATTTTTAAAGGTAGCAGAAACGTATATCTACCTTCCTTAAGGTTTCACACTTAATTTGTTAACATTCCTGAGAATTTCAGGTTGGTTTTACACTGCAAAAAATATATCTATAATCCGAACAAGTGATAGTACCTTGATTCTTAGCAAAATGATTTCCTATTTTTTTATTTCTAATAATACAATAAACTAAATACACCAAGACTCTATGACTCTCAGGATAAAGCTGTCTTCCAAATGTAAATGTAGACGCAAATATAAGATTATTAAGCCACTAGACATATATTTTCTATTTGTAAGCAAACTTTTCTTTTTCTATTGGCAGATAATAATTCTTTCTAAAAAATGAATGATTAAAATGAGAAAAATAATATGCTAATAGAAAACTTAAAGAATAAAAAACTCTATATATATTCATAGAAATAGGTTTAATAATCATATTTTATTTACAGATGCTTAGATTGCAGCCTGGAGTGGTTTATGAATGACCCACAGTACACTGCATGTTTTATTATATAGTTTTGTAGTGCTTTCTCTGTAAAAGATTACGGAGCTTAAACAGTGATTAGGCTTAATAGCCTTGATGTCCTATTTCCTATGATAAGATTATGATAAACCAAATATAAGATCATAAACCAATTGACTCTTCGTTAGTATTTGCAAATTTGGTAAATGGAACAGTTTTAACTAACCAACCAAGCTATAGATTGATAAAACTTTCATAGATATTGTCAGTATAACATTAGCTGGCTTTGTGCTCTATACATTAAATCCAACATAGATTAGCTAGACTCTCATTAAGTTGATCTGGGAAAATGGCCATGAAAAGAAAAAAGGAATTGTGAGGAGCTGCTTTCCTCTGAGTGTACTTTCTGCTGGACTTTGAATGAGCAGTGGTTTGAAAAGATGTGCTGGCTTTAAATGTCTTACAGGAAGCACGTACTGTATTAAGCCACGTTCACACTGCAAGTCTTAATGCTCAATTCGGATATTTTGCTCAGATCTGATTTTTTTGTTTGGCTGTTCACATTACCTTTTAAAATGTGGCCTATATCAGATACCAGTGTGAACTGTTTGCTGTTTCGAACTGACCCGCATGCGCAAACGAACAATAACAATGACGTCACACGCAGCACGCCGTTGCGCTAAAAAGTTGGCGAGGTTATGGAGGAAGTATTGTATCATCTGGTGCAAGCAAACATATCATGTAATGCTATAATATGATGTATTCAACGCAAACATTATGAGCTGGTTCACGTAGCCACTTTATATAACACTCTTAACACACACGTTACCAGTCACGTTTGTGTCACGTTTTCGCGGCGCAAAAAAAAAGGTTTCGCCGGCGCAAAAAAAAATTAAAAGATAAAAAAAAGGTTTCGCCGGCGCATAATTGTGACGAATGTCGATGTAGATTGACGTAAAAGTCGCATCAAATCCGCCTTGGCTGTTCACACTGCGGCCACATTGGAAAAGATCAGATTTGGGTCTGATTCAGGACCACATATGGAAGTGGCCCAGATCTGATTTAAAAAAATCAGATCTGGGCCAGATTTGAGTGTTCACACTACTCCTGAAGAAGTCTGACCTGGTCACTTGACCCCAAAAAAATCGGATTTGGGCCACTTTTACCTGCAGTGTGAACGTGGCCTTAGTGTATTAGCCCCCACCTTCCCTGATTAGATGCTGTCATGTGAAAGAGGAAAGAGAGGGGTGTTAACAGGTCAGGGAACAGATTGACACCCTGACCATCACCTCATAATCATGTTACACCTACATCACAAATAAAACTTAAAGTAGTTAACATTAGACTAGATGCACAGTAGCTCTTTAGTAAAGTCATATCCAGAATATTTAGCTGATACATTGCAATAAATGAAATCTTAACAAGTGGAAATTTCCTGAATATAGTAAAATTACTGTCCTCTCTCCTATGATAAGATTACAATAAACCAACAATAAGATTATTAAGCCAATTTCTAGATATATTTTTCTATTTTAAGCTTTAAATTTGCTTATTCACTATGTGGGTTATTTTGCTTCTTTCTAAAAATATATACTTAAAATTAGCATGATTATATGATAATATACAATAAAAGTGTCTTGTAATTGGTTTAATCATATCAAAGTTGATATCTTGTAATCATCTAAAAGGAAATACTAAATATTTTTGACTATATTATATACATTATATGGCCAAGATTGTGGACTTGTGACCATCTCACTCATACATTATGTGGTTCTTCACAGTTTTATAACTGCAATTTCCTCCCACTGGAACTAAGGGGACCAAATTGGTTCATGATAATGATCCTGTGCACAAATAGAGACAGCCATAAAGACATGGTTTGCCAAAGTTTGGTGTGGAAGAACGTGAGTGTCTTGTACAGAGCCTTGACCTCAACACCACTGACCACCTCTGTGATGAGCTGGAATTCCGACTGAACCCCAAGACGTCTTTTAATGCTCTAATGGCACAATGGCACAAATGCTCTAAATCGACACACTCCAAAAAAAAAAAAAGAAAGCCTTCACAGAAGACTGGAGGTTAATATAACAGCAAAGAAGAACTAAATGCGGAATGTGACTGTTCATCAAGAATGTGATGGTCAGGTGTCGACAAACTTTTGGCCATACAGTTTAGTTTGCTATTTCTAACACAGCCACTAGTAAAATGGCATAAAGTGTTGAAAATCAACCACACTCTTCCTCAGCTGATTTAAATGATTTTCTGTCAAATCCAAAGTATCCCAGAAAAACAGAACAGCATGACATTATAAAAGTACAATACTGCAATAAAAGGTAATAAAATACCTTTTTATTCCAGCAATTGTTTGCAGTGTACATTCTCTCTCATATATAATATTTTCCTTTCACAAGTGGGATGAAAACAAAATCACATATCCACCCCTCACTATATTATTGCTTTATAACATGCCAAGTAAAATGCCAGCACTAAGGAGAAATGAATCTCTCTCAGTGCGCAGAACTAAAGCATATGGTGGAATATCTTTAAATAATCTCATCAAGAACAGCTCTTTAAACCACCTCTGGGACTGAGATTACACGTCTGTGTAGAGTTTTTTAATTCTAGTATAAATGGATAAAATTCACAATGTGTCGTTCTTAAACAAATACAGATTATCGGCACTGGCAAACTGCTATACAACAAAATAAGTAAAACATGGGCTGTGATTGGTATATAGTGAACTTGCTGCTTCACACCACACCAATATTAATTATTTTCCTATAACAAAACATTATACAACACATTATTTCCTAGAACAACACACTCTTCAGAAACCAGCAATAAAAGAATTTCTCACTTTAGTCAGATAAGTATTTTGCATATTTTGATAAGTATTTTTATGTAAATACAAAAAAATATTAATTGCAAAATGTTATACTGTTATGGGGATGGTTATAGTGAAGTATAAACTGTGAGTGACTTTATACCTCTAAATGATGTGTTTTAATTCAGGTGCAGTAACTGGTTCTGTAAAGGAGATGTTAAGCTGTACGCCATATGAAATGTCTGCCCATGCCTCTTTATAATTAGTATTTAAGCTTTATATACTCATTTGTATTTACATGTTTCTCCTGCTGATTTGATTTCTGCTTTGTTTCCATATCTCTTATATAGTCCTGCCTAGTTTATACCCATTTGCTGATCATCTGACCTCTTGCCTGTTACTGGGTTTGAATGACCTAAACCCCTTGAATTAAAGCTGAAAGTGTACACTCTTGATGAATCCATGGAGTGTAAAAGAACCTATTTATAAAAAAACGATTTCATAATACAAAAAAAATGTGTAAGGTGAAATCAGTGCTATTACTTTTTGTCTTTATGTAGATAATGCTGTGCCATCTTTGAGAAATTTGTGAAATAATTAAAACTATATAAATAAATAAAAATACTTTAATAAAAGGGAAGAGTTTTGCTGTTATAAATACTACAGGCCATTTTTTCAAAACATGTTTGTTATTTTTTTAATTAAATTTATATTGTCTTTGAATTTTCCTGTCTAATTTTGTATAAACTCTTCAAAATGCTTTACGTTTCATATATGAGAATAACATTAGGTTTTCTAAAGAACCAATCCTTTTAAGAGTGTACCCAATCAGCTTATCCGGAATCATCTCCTCACAGGAGATGGTAAACTGTGGAAACAAATGGAAACTGTGAAGAAGGAGCTACGTACAGAGCACCACATAAATCTTTTTTTCCACAATTAAAGAGCGGCTAATTATACTGGCGCCTACTGGTACAACAAAGGAGTTGCCAGTGAATTGGACCATATGGTGTGGACCCACCTACACACTCAAGGGTCACATGCCAATGACGGCAGCTCTAATCGGTGGGCTGAGGATACCCATTTTGTCATACCGCCCCATCAGCCCAGCAGCAAGAACGTGAACAAACTTGTAAGCAGCAAATAGAAAAGCTGCTTTGTCTGGGACTCGCTGAAATATTGCTTTCTATTCCTGCTCTCCTCCTCGTTCTATTCCTTGACAATTTCTGTGAGCACTGAGCAATCCAAACACCTGCTATAGGTCTCCCAATGTACCACACTCCTCCAACTTGAATCTAATACTCACTGATTGGGAGAAAAAAAGGGAAAGGTGTAAATGAACGATGGCCAGCTGAGAAGGAGGACTGGGTGCCAAAGCTTGGGGATTTGGTGGACGTATTTAGAAACTGATGAAGCCCATAAACCTCCATTTACAGCATCCAAGTGTCTCAGCTATGGCGTTGCACAAATGAATTGTTAAACAGGACTGTGAATAGAGACAAAGGCAGGCATATGCAGCATTTGTTCTCTCTATTTATCATTCTCCCATTGTTTCAGCTTAGCTCGGGGTGGCTAAATTCAATTAAAATGGAAGAGGAGTGATAATGGACTCTCTGCAAAAACACTATCGGTTTATGCAACTGGATGTCAATCCAAGAGCAAGTGAGACAACACATTTTCTTAATGTGTATAAATAATGCTAGTATTTCAGGAACAAAAAGCTTTATTTCCACTGAACAAAAGCAATGCTTTGCTACATCCGCCAGCATGATATACATAAAGTGGTAATTTACAGTACTTAAGGTGAAAGCAGGGATACACACCATAATAAGACAATAGTCCAGCACAGGGCACCATGCACACACTTATTCCAACACTGCGTCCTATACACCTACTACCATGTGTTTGGGAGGAGGGAGGAAATGAGAAGTCTCTAGACATGCAGAGAACAAGCAAAACTCCACACAGACTGTAAACTGAGTTTGAGATCAAACTGGGGTACTGAGAGGTATAGGGTTACCTAATTATTGGCTTAATTGATATAAATCTTAGTTGGCAAACTAAATAAGTCTAATCAATTAGATGCAAATTCACTTTATTGACAAAACAAGTCAGACCTCCTGGGTAAAAGTGCTTGTATAAGTGGTTATAAGTGCAATATATAACACACTAGGTATACCCAGTATATTAACCTCTTGAGACCCGAATGTCCTCATATGACGACATAATATTTTCTCACACTTCATTGTCTATATATATTTATTGTACCAACCTTATATGAGGACTGTTAGGTATAATTCTTTTGCCAAACTGCTTCCTTGAAAACACTGATTAAATTTATAGTTATCAGCTAGGAATTAAGAGAAACAGTCAGTAGAAATTGTAATGTACACGACAGTAGCATACGGGTCTCAGGAGGTTAAAGATAAAAGTTAAACTATTGCTTAAACCAAGACCTCTAGCATATACCAGAGGTCATCAAACAGAGGACACCACAAAGTACTTCAGCATATTAACCTGAAATCTTATTTAGCAGAATTAACATAACATTTATAAAAGAAACCTTGTCAGAGTCAGCGTATCAAAAAAGGGAAGACTTTTTTATAGGCCTTATGTGGTCAGTGCCAGTGAAAAGATGCATGTTTGAAGGCAAATTGACAGCAAAGTATATGTCTTATCGCAAGTTGAAAGTGGTAACATGAACCATCTGATCTTATTCACAGAAAAAAAAAGAATCGTTATGGATTAAGGATTAAAAAAAGCCTAATTGTGTGAGTTTTCAAAAATGACGCTTAAAGTAACCCATTATCCGAAGCTTTTTATTCAAGTTGAGTTTATTCACATTTTTAAGGCAGCAAATAAACTATTTGTTTCAAGTTTATGCAGTTAATGTAAACGTGAGGCTTGATGCTAACTAAAGACCTAATCACCATTAGACAAAATATATATTTAAATAAACTGTTATGTTTCTCAGCAATCATCTGTAGCAGGTGTTGCTATGATTGTTATCATTTGCTAACTGTGTGGCAATTTATCTTTTCTGTTGTTATCTTTTGTAATTATTAACATTTGACATGACTGCCTACTCTGACAAGAGTTTAATCACTAAGTACAATGCCTGGCAAAATGAATTGAACTTGGCTGTATAATAAATGGTTTGACACACAATGTTTGTTGTGAACATTGACTGGAGCTCTTGACCTGTATCTGCATGACTGTATGTGTTGGTCTGCTGCCACTTGATTGGATGATTGGATAACTGCATGAAGAAACAGATGTAGAAGTCTTATATATCACGTTTACAGATTTTCTTTAGAGGTATTTCCATTTCTTTTAATCTAAGATGACTTGAACTGTTAAATGTAACATAAAGATGAACAGCGTTTTGGGGAATAACAGTATTAAATGCAGAGGTGAGATCTCTGTGTGTGTGTGTGTGTGTGTGTGTGTGTGTGTGTGTGTGTGTGTGTGTGTGTGTGTGTGTGTGTGTGTGTGTGTGTGTGTGTGTGTGTGTGCGTGTGTGTGTGTAATCACATGCTGGGATTGAGTGAAAATGAAACCTGCTGATTATCAGACATTGCTGCTTAGTCTGTTGGGATTGGGGATGTGATTACAGCTTTCTTTTCTGAAAAAAAAAAACAAAGGAAGTAATAATAAGATCTTGGTTTGGGTTTTAGCAACATTATTGACTTGGGTTTTCTGGAACAAGATTTAAAATTACTTTCTGTAACAATTGACTTTTTTAAAACAGCTATGTTACTTGAAATTAACTAGATGTTGCAGCTCGCTTTCTTTGTCTTGGTTCATGTAATTAATCATATTGTTATTATCTGAGAAAGTGAGGAAAGGTTTAACAACTAAAATACTGTTTGCATACTTTTATTTTTTACTTTAATCATGACGATGATGTGGACAGGGCTGTTTTTCTGTTATTCCAATAAGTTATATAAGCAAATATAAATGTATGGTAAAATGGAAATGATTGTAAACCAATACATTCCTGCATTTATCAAGCAATTAAAAACATAAGCCACGTACCCATGTATTTGAGAACAGTACATGAGTTTTTCGTCACTTTTTAAAGTTTAAAATGCTCCAAAATGATACAGATCATGGTGAATGATGTTTATAGTTTGCTGCTTATAGTGATCCAAACCTTTAATTAGAAGGGTCAAAACATTGCATTTATCATCCATCCATCCATCCATCCATCCGTCCATCCATCCATCCTTCCATCTGTCCATCCATCCATCCATCCATCCATCCATCCATCCATTGATCTTACTGTGTGATGGTGGATCAGAAGCTAGAGTTGTGCAGTGGTCCTAATAAAAAGTCACAGCAATGGGCAGTTTTTCTTTCATGGGGGCAGTCAGATAAAGAAAACAACACTTTCCTGACATTTACTGAAAATGGTAGTGCTGCCGAGCAACATGTTTATCGGTGTTCACTACTAGTGTTGAGGTTGCTTTTTTAAAATAATGTATGTATTTTCGATGACATCAATAATTTAGGTGATAAAATATGCAGTAAGAATAATTCCTAAGTTCCTTTACCTAGCACAGAATGCTAATGCAAATGAAGATTAAACCATTTATAATAATGGCAGCATTTCATAACACACATTGTACAGTATACAAATGTTCACTTCTCTGTCCGTCCAGATCAGTCCATGGTTAACATATTTAAATGCTTTTCTTATGTTAAAAGAACAGGCTCTGTGACTAGGTTAAAAAGTTTTTAAAAATTAAAAATTAGGTTTTAAAAATTTCAGTTTCCTTGCATTCTCTTGCAATCTGGCTGTTGAGAATTAATAAATGATGTGACTGCTGACATGGGATATTCTTCTGTATGTTAAATGTAGGAGAAAAAAACAGGAAGCTGCTTTCACCAATGGATGGTCAGTCTTGAAGGGCACATCATTTGTGAAGGCATCCAGCCAGCTTTTCTATCTGAGGTTTTGTACTTATTCCAACATAAATGAGGAATACCAAGATGAAGCTATGCATGATTCAATTCATTCAGAGGTTAGATGCTTACATTCGATTATATTTGTATACATATTGTTTTTAAAGCTATTACCGTCTCTGAACTAAGTGTATACAGTATATGAATTCCCAGGTGAAAATATCCAACTCCTAAAAATATGCTAAAATGACCTAAAATTAACTGTATAAAGTTTCTCAGCTCAAGACTGAATTACAACCCTCCACCTTAAAGGTTTCTATCTCTATGAAGCCCTCTGCATATGAACTTTACTAAAGCATAATGTGCAGCGTTATCTGTTACTTTCTTGATGTAATCATTGGATGTAAACTTATAGCCCTTGATAAGAACATACTGCCTCAGTCACACAATGCAAAGCAACAAAGAGAAAGGAACGGAATGGAAAACTTCACTCTCAGAAAAAAAAAACCAGACCAACAGCAGGAGGAGGAGGAGAAAACAGGGAACAGACATTTGTCATGATAGCACACAGATGGTGGTCTGATGAATGAGAGAAACAGAACCCAATGAAGGAAAAAGATCCATTCTTTGGTGTTATTTACTGTAGGTTTCATCCTAACAGAAAGCTAGTGCAGTTATAACAGGAGATGTGGTGGAACCGTTCACCTTGTGTCCTTGAGTATGGATGTGTGTTTATGTGTAAAGGTTATAGTACTGACTTTCTACTATATTCCACTCACACACACACACACACACACACACACACACACACACACACACACACACATAAATATTCGTAAACATAATATAATAATACAATCAAAGGTGTGTGTGTTTGTGGTGACTCATTGTATCATAATGATTATCCAGTGCCTGAGGAGGGACTCTGTTCAATACAGAGGCCAGGAATGCTTTACAGTTTATAGTGTGTGTGTGTGTGTGTGTGTGTGTGTGTGTGTGTGTGTGTGTGTGTGTGTGTGCGCATGCGTGCGTGCATGCGTGTGTGTGAGCAAAGACTAGAAAGATTATACTGTATGAGTGGTGGTATACAGCCGAGTTCTCTGTTGACAGAACTGTCTTTGTGTGTGTGTTTGTGTGTTTGTGTATGTGTATGTGTGATCTCTATTAGCACAAGGAGGCAAGAGTTTCCAACCTTCCACTCAGCATGACCATTTCACTGTGCAGCAGCAAAGGAAAAACACACATTTTCACGCTTGTCTCTCCTTATAAGCACCTTCTACTGACACAATTCAGCTAATTAAAGCTCAGCTACACTTAAATATACCACCGAACCCAACGTAATGATAACCCCATCAGTAATAAACACCATAATTATTAATTACTTTATGGTTTTGGACTAAAGGATAAGAGATCATGACCAATGCACAAGAATCATTGCTTATTCAGATTTCGATCACTGGCCACTAATATGAAACAGCACTGTATTACTTCTTCATACGCATACCTCAGTGAAACGGCATGACGCCTTTCTCTAAAAATATTCCACCTTCCTAAATAAATGCCCCGAACTCTTATTTTAGTGTTTAATTAATCACAACATTTTCAAGTACTCATGCTGAGTGTTCAAGTACATATTCCCAGATGGTGTTTTACTAAGCCTGTGAATAGAAACCCAGCCTCATAAAGCACCAACCAATTTAAAACTACAAACTCATCTCTTTTGTAAGGATGCTACTCATGTGGATAGTTTCGTAATCCCTGGACACTCGCTGAAATACGTGATTAAATACGGAATCTTGTTTTCATCACATACATCCATTCATTTTCCGTACTGTTTAACCTACACAGGGTCACGTGGAGCCTGAAGTCCATCACAGGGGACTGGGGAACAAGGTGAGGGACCAGCTAGACATAGTGCAGACCCAGCACAGACACTATCACACCCATTCATATATTATGGACAATTTAGAGATGCCGAACAGCCTTCATAAGGGATCGTTTTGAAATAGTGTATTTATGCTCCCTGTGTAAGCAGTGAGCATGGATTGAGTTATGAAATATTGAAGATGGTTGTGTAATTTATTTTGAAATCAGACAGATTTTCGGTATTTGAAATCCTTTTGCTGTACCTTGTATCACTTTGAAGTGAAACTGACGCACGCTTGATAACGACGTATGTTGAGCGTATGTCGATTGTAATTAAAGAAATGAATGTATGAATGAACGTTTGTTGTGCAATGTAATGTGTATTTATGCAATTCGAAATGTGTTTGAGTCTTTTTCTGAATTGTGAATTTTGTCGTTTGTATGTGTTATTACAGTTTTCATGGTGCTGTGGGGTGCTGTGAGTCGCTATATGAAATAAAGTTGCTGTTTGAATATATTGCGTTGGTGTGGTGTCGAGGCTTTCGGATCCAAGAGGTCGCTACAGACTATAAAGCATGTCTTTGGATTGGAAGAGGAAACTGGAGTACCAGGAGGAAACCCCTGAAGCATAGAGAGGAAATCCAAACTCCACACACAGGAAAGAGGCATGAATTAAACCTCCTGAGGTGATGTGCTGAACCTCTAAGTTACTGTGCCACCGTTTACATCACTTATGCGAGCTACTGTAATATCACATAACTGCACTTTTATAATCTTACAATTACAACATAGAGTAGTATTGTGCAATACTTACTGTATCAATCTCTTGAACATTTTATAAAAGAAATTAATGTTAATAATTAAATAAGTAAGTAATTTTGTCTATGGTTCTATTGTTTTATTGTATCATCTGTTTTGTTTATTTTATGTTTAGTTTTTGACTTTGTTCAGCTCTGCTGTGATAAATGCGCTATATAAATAAACTTTACTTACTTCCTTACTTACTTACTAAGTAAATAATGTGCTATAATGAATGAAGTAATTATACTGATTAATAAGTTGCTCAAAAGCTGCTGGTTACATAATTCTGACTCTATACAGTTGTAGAAAGGACATTAGATTTGCCATTCAGATGGATTCCCTTTTCAGTAAGGTTCGTCTTAAGGTTTCTTTTTTGCAATCCTTGCCTCTGATTTAATAATTAGAAACCTTTCATTTTTAATCTGAATTTTTCTACTTCTGAAAAGCTGCTTTAAGACAATGTCCAAGTACATAAAACATACATAGAAACAAGCATCCATGACTAAAAGACTATAAATATGTTGATTTATATCTCAGCCAATGTATGGAGCTCCTTTACTGTGGTTCAAAATGTTATCAAATACTAATATAAGAAATGCATTTTACACCACTAAAAATATCCGAAGTTTACTATTAATGTGATATTACAGTACTGTTCACTGTATTTAAATGTCTATTTACTTTGCAGGCATTAGTTTGTTGTTGTTGTTGCTGTGGTTTATTACTAAAGCAGCAGAGTAGAACGAGTACATAGCAGAATAAAATACAAAACAAACAAGAGATGACTAAATTGAGTCATCACTTTCTTGTATTTCTTCTTGTTCACCACTTTCTTGTATTTCTTCTTCAGAGCCTCCTTGCATTATGCAGCTCTATTGTGGATGTCTTATTTCCTGTTTGTGTCAGACTGTGTTTTTGATTACATGCTGATGCTGAAATCTATGCCACAGAGTTTTAGCGGCACCTTCCAGACTACTAGTCATACTAGACACTACTACTAGAAAATTTACATTGCAATTGTTTTAAAACCGACTACTTAAATATATAGTTTAGGACTGAATTTCCATCCTGAATTATGAGCAGACTTCAGAGAATTTAGCTGGTAAAACAGAGCTAGGAACAGAACATTGAGGTAATGGTATTTCCAAATGACTTGGTAAGGCATACAGTATTAGGAAGGCGTCACTGCCACTGCTGGGCCCTTCAACATGGCCCTTAACTCTCAACTGCTCCGTTGAGATAAATTTAAGTCACCTTAAAAGTATTGGCTGCTATCATTCATTCTGTCCAGCTGTTACAGTTCTCAACCTGTCCTCCTCTAGGTTTTTTACGTTATAATTTTGCCTATGTGCTTAAACAGCCAGTATGATTAACCATGACTAAAACCTTGCTAGCCAAATATGCGTTTCTACCTTAGTGAGAAAAAATAGCTGTGTGCTGTAACGAAAAGGACATATGCATAATGTCCTGCGTCATCATAAAAACACACTTACGCGCTTTCTATGTGACAACTAACAAAGTCCAGATGACAATTCAGATAATTACAAACATGTCAGATGTAGCCAAAAGAACAGAACGATTTAAGTCGCAAGCCGCTCAGGTTTGCAGACTGTGGAGTGGTGGGACGCTTTTTATGTCCCAGGAAGCCTCATGTCTGTGTCACCTTCTGGCTCTCCCTTTTAGTTATGCTGTCATAGCTATTTTTGAGGAGTACCTGTCTGCACTTTACACAAAATGTATATTGTCCATCACCTGATAACAATCATATCATACATTTTTCTCCTCCCTCTCTCTCTCTCTCTCTCTCTCTCTCTCTCTCTCTCGCTCTCTTTCACTCTCTCTCTCTTTCTGTCGAGCTATACATGCTCCCAGTGTTCTAAGTTCCTAGTCTGATCGTCACTTCTTAAGGAGCTACTTTGTCAATCCTGACGTTCTATCCCTGGTTGGAGTCTCGGCGCCCGGTGGTCACCCTGCCAGGGATTGATCTGCATGGTCAGCCAGTGACTCATGGGATTGCTGCCAATGGAGCCACACGGAGACTGTCATGCCTTCTTTGAACCATTGTTGTGTCAGTCAGCTCAACCATTTGAAGACTATGGCAGAGTTTGCACAGGTTCCTCAGGAACTCTCGGTTGCACTATTATAAACTGTTGTAGAAATGACATTATTTATATTTACATTATTTACTGTCCAGTGTCACCCAAATGCAGATGGGTTTCCTTCTGAGTCTGGTTCCTCTCAAGATTTCTTCCTCATATCATCTCAGGGAGTTTTTCCTTGCCACGGTCACCTCCGGCTTGCTCATTAGGGATAAATGTTAGAGATATATAGTATTTATACTTTTTTTTTTTTTTTTTTTGCTTTTTTGCTATAATTCTGTAAAGCTGCTTTAAGACAATCTGAATTGTTAAAACTGCTACACAAATAAACTAAATTGAATTGAATTTTATTGAATTAATCTGAGATTATTTTCACAATGAGGATCGAGCAAACAGTTAACAATTTAATTGGAGGTAATAAATAAAATAAAAGTTTGAGAAGTATTTTAAATGACTTGGACCCTGGTTTTTAATCAGTATAAACAAATTAATTATTTTATCACCACAAGTTTGATATAAAATTAGTCAGAACACTGTTGGCTTTCAGTGTGAGAGGATTTTACCCCTTTTGGGATAACTTTTCACAGAATTTTAGTGGTTGAAGTTAACACATTCAAATTTTAGAGGCTTTTGAGCCAGACAAAAACATTTGTATGAAAGAAAAACTGTTTTGTTTTCTTGGGAATTTTCTATGAATATATTGTCCCTAGAAGGCTAGATAAAAACAAAAAACGTATGAAAAGATACAAATTCTTAAAGCCATAAGTATCTACTTACATGCGAGCAATTAAGCAACACTGTGGAGTGTGACATGACAAAAGAAATTCAATGCTGAAAATTGACACCAGCAAAATAGGCACAAATTCAATTTTTGTTAAAAATAGTTAAGCTAATGTAAAGTATGCTTTTGTATTTATTTTGAAAATGCACTCTGTTTTTTAAGAAGTGAAATGAACTGTACATTTTTACATTTTGTTCTCTTTTTAAAGATGAATGAAGGTTCTTATCTTTTAAGAAGTTATTATCTTTTATCATTAGTGTAAACTCACCATGAGTTCACCATGGACCCAACACTAATTCCTTCCTTCCATAGTCTTCAAATGATTGCTGATTAAGACCTTTTTTTATTTTATTTTATTTTTATATTTGAAATAGGACCATGTGAAGACTCTTTCCAGCCTGCTACATGTTTACCAAAACCTCTAACGTTTCCATTTTACACTTTTCACCATAAAAAAAAACAAGCCGTTCCTGCTTCAGGCCATCTTATTCATCCTGATTACAGCACATTAAAGTCGGCCTCTCCCACTCACAGTTTGTGGTGATGAAGCAGCTACACATCTCGCCCTCTTGCTTTCTTCCTGATGATACGCTGTCGCTAAACAGTGCACGAGGAAGCTTTTGCCCTCTCATTATGGTAACAATGCGACTCTGAGGAAAATACATTGTGATGACAATTAACTTCAAGGGCAGTCTGAGGCTCTTAGTGCAGGGGAAAATGCTTCCGAGTTTTTCAGCTGCTATAGATTTTGCCTGTGCTGAGTGGGAAGGAACATGTCGCTGATTCAACTAAAAGGCTATTTAACAGATGTAAAATGAAATGACTTTGACAGTTCTGGCCATGGCAGACCAGAAGATCATGTTAATTCAACATGAAAGCTTTGGTAGTTAGCAAGCTCGTGCTAAGCTCTCGATAGATGATTTGATGGTAGCAAGGCTCATATTTTAGTAATGAGCATGTCATGGAGACTGTCTGATCTATGAACCCCTTTATTTAACAGCTAAAAATGAAAACACTGAAAACTTTGGTAAGATATAACAAAAGATAGATGTTTTGTAGACAATGCAAATGTGAGATCATTAGACAACTGTTTTTGTAAGCAAGAATTGGTGTATAGCGCTTCAGCAGTGACCTTGCCTAAGTAATTGTATGTGTGTGTGTGTTTGTAGCTCTCCTGGCCAGCCTGTCATCACAACTCTATGTGAAAGGTGCTGGGCGCTAATCACAGTAGCCTCCTATAGTTCTCTTAATTACCTGAACAATTTCCTACAGTTCCACCTCCAGATTCACCCAAAAAAGACTTTCTTAACCCTTATAGTGAGATCACAGTTTACTCAACAACTCTGTTAGAGTCAAGTGTTTTAGAGGCAAGTCCAAAACTAAACTTAGCAACACCTGTTGTGTTATTTTGTGGGTGTCATCTGATGTCATGATTTTGGTTACCTGTTCATTAGGTTCTAACACATTCACAGAAAGACTTTGATATAACAGTGAATAACATTGATTAGCAAGGGTTTTGGTACATTAGGCAACAAGTGAAGTTAGTTCTCAACAGACAGTGTTGAAAGCAGGAAAATTGGGCAAGTGTAAGGATCTTAGTAACTCTGACTACAGCCAAACTGTAATGGTTAGACGACCTCTCCAAAACAGCTGGTGTCGTGCGGTGTTCCCGGTATCCAGTGTTTAGTATCTACCAAAAGTGATCCAACAAAGGACAAACAGTGACCCGGACACAGAGTGATGAACATTCAAAGCTCACAGATGCATGTGTGGAGAGTTACTGCAGCACAAACTGTTAATAAAGTTCATGCTGGCTATGGCAGAAAGGTGTCAGAACACACAGTGCATTGCAGCTTGCTGTGTTTGGAACAGTGTAGCTACAGACTGGTCAGAGAGCTCATGTTGACCCTTATTCTCCTTGTGCAGAAACACTCTAAATTCTCTCAAAATCAAGTCTAATAGCTGCGGTTCTTCCAAAACTTATCTTCTCCTGCATTATATATCTGGTCAGTTGTTTGAAACTTGTGGTGTTGATGTTAAATTAGTTTTACTTTCAGCTCGTTCAGCAGCTTGGGTGCTTGCATTGTGTTCTTGTAAGTGGATAAAAATAATCTGCCAGCCAGAAGAAGAAATGTGAATTTAAATGTGAAATCGCCAAAGGAATGCCATGAGCTATTGTTAGTAGACTAGTGTTAAGGATGTAACTATAAAGCAGACATCTTCACTCGTCCAGGAGCTACACGATTTCCAGCACACGCTCAAAGCCCCTGGGGGCGCAGCAGATGTGTTCCCCTGGCAACCAGAGTAGCCCATTCACATGCTAGTGGGTGTGTGACAAGCCCACAACAAGCCACGAGGCACTCCTGAATGTCACTGGGGTGGAGTGGGAGTGTCGGGGTCACTGAGAGATGAGAGGGGTTGGTTAATTATAATAATTAGGGCTTGACTAACAAATCCATTACTCATACTATAAGGGTTTGGAAAGTGGTGAGGCAGTGAAGGACATGAAGGAGAAGCACCTATTTAGATGAATGTCACCAATGGACAGCAAAAACACTCACTAGCTCACAGCCTCACGTCACTCCTTTGTTGGCTGGAAAATGGAACATGAAATGAATAGGAGTGTGAAAACGGTCAAACAGCTTTTTGGGCTTGATCACGGCTGCATTTTTTAGAGGGGGAAGTGAGGTGATATTTTTAAGTCTATAATGACACATGATTGTGTTTTAGAATACAGTGAATCATGGAAAGAGCACTCGGTGACCTGTTAAATATGTTTCCATAGATGCAAAGGAAAATGTTTGTACCATAAGCACTAGCAACTTGCTTGAGGTTTATGAAGAAAAAAAAAGTTGAAATGAATAGTATGCTTGAACTTATTTTGAACTTACTTTACTGTATATTTGCCAACTATTTACAAATGCATTTTTAACAGACAACATTTCACATATTGTTTTAATCAGTATAAAAAAATCCATTATTTTATGTTCAGTAAGCACTGAAGGGTGATTTCAAGGGTCACATTGGTCATGAAGCAGGAATATAATGCACCCTGAATGAGACAGATATCTATGGCAGCTGTTTTCAGGCTCTCCATTCCCTGTTATCCTCATGCTTGTGTACAATAGGGTTTGAGAGCACTAGCAAAAATGCTTCTAATTTGCATAGTTTTCTAATTTAATAGAATGAAAATATTTTTTTTATTACAAATTTTCTTACCAGTAACACCATTATGTTTATTATTACTAAAGCAAATATTAAAACAAAAAACAAACAAAAAAAAACTCACCCCTCACCAAAAACCCACTGTTTTAACCACTCAAGTCCCGGGATCTGTTGAAAGATCCTCCTCATCATTGTTCTTGTACTTGTTACTATATGATTATAAACAGTTACTATAGAGTCAGTAACCGATGAATGACAGAATAATAGATTTAGACTTTGAGGAATTAAGTAAGAGTTAAATTTAAATATTTATCATATTATTCTCACTGTTCTGTGAAAACAAGCCACATATATTGTTATAGATCTTATGAGTTGTTAGAGGCTGACTTCTGAGAAAAGCGGCATAAAGCACAGAGTTGTGTAATATGTTTATTGTTTCATGTCTCTATCACAGCCCTGGCTCACATATTCCACCACCCACTTGCTTCTGCCGCCCTCGCCGGTTAATGAGCTCGGGTTTTTCTTGCAGACAAAAGTGATGGCTCCCCATCCTACGCAACAATTAAGAGACAGCCACTATCAACCCATCTGTCAGCGAATCAGAACATCGGATGCATTTGAATACCCTAGGCTTACATCCTAGCCTTCCATTTCCCGAAGACTTCCCTCAATGGATGGATGTCTAAATATAACACAGTGTATGTGTATGTGTGATGCTGCCATGGCAAGTACCAATATCACACTTACTATGCATATCTGTAGTTAAAAAAGCAGGGCACATTTTTAATAAACCATTGGCATTTGGGATGATGTATGCTGATCATACGGAAATTGACAGCAATAATTTCTGTGAAACATGTTACAGGGTTTTTCAAGAACAAATACACCGGGTGTAGGTTTGAGAAAGGGCAAAATTTTGAAACCCCTAATACTTTCATTAAGTTAACAGTAACTTTGTATATTAGTTATAAAGTTCATATGTGGCAAGTACAAAAAAATTGTGGAAAAATGTATGATGGATTATTGAGTAAGTACAGTGACGCTAAAGTAAGACATGTGGTCATAAGCGATTCAATGACAGGCCTAAGGAGTTACTAAAACTATTCTCCAGATACGTCCTTAGATTCTCGTGTGCACTGCTGTTCAAAACAAATACATCGCTTCAACTCAAACCATTAGGCAAACTGTTATATCCCTTGGCTTTAGGTTATAGCTATCATAATGTTGTACATCCCTCCCATTATTCATATCATTCCACTCCCATAAAAGGTTTCTGCATCACTCGTGCCACGTTTGCAATAACACTAACCTGAACCTGGAGCCTAAGCAATGGAAGAAGTGGCGGATACAGCATGTCAGATCAAAGCAGATGGGCACAGTGATGAAGTGAGGTTTTTTGGCAAAGGCATCGGTGCAGAGGAAGGGGCAAGTGAGAATCACTAACATGGTACTCATCAGAGACAGACAGAGAGAGAGAGAGAGAGAGAGAGAGAGAGGAAGAGAGAGAGAGACACCACCAGCTAAACAGATCTTCACTAAAGTCTAAACAACCTTAACGACAGACCAAACAGATAATCTTTCCAGCACCAGTCTCAATCTTTTTGCAGCCAGTTGTAAAACAAATTCCAAGGACCCCCTTACTACAGATTTTATCTTATGAACATAAACTATTAAATCCATTTTAAAACATGTACAAGAATATTTTACCTATTCATTGGCACTATAAAGTGCTTTCTGTTTCCAAAATTTCCACTCATATAGCATCTTTTTCATGGCACCTCTCATTAGACTTAAGTTGTCTTTATTTATAAGCCTATATTTCTGAGTTATTTAACTAACTAGTCAAACAACCAGTCTATAATAACTAGTCTATAATAACTGGGCTTTATTAGAAGAAAATTAGTAAGCATTTAATACCAAAATTGTCAGTAGTCAGAATGTATGAGTTATGTGCACGAGTTTGCTTAAAATAAAAGTGTGGTTCTGTTTCACACAATTCTTTAATTTAAACCCTTTTTTTTTTCTTCCAGATATCAGCTTTAATATGGAGCAGTATAAAGTCCAGCACCACTGTAAGACAGGTTGATTCAACCACAGTATGTCACCCTGAAATGTATGTTTATGTATGTAAATTCAACTTCTATAGCATGGAATTACAATCCAATATTAAATACATAAATATGAGACGATTAATTAATTAGTTAACAGTATTGTTCCTTTATAGTGATTTCTATTACAGAATCTTAATTGGAACTCTGTTTACCTAAGGACTGTATTTATGGATAAATTTATGAACAACCCTTAATTTAAGTGAGTTGGAAGTGACCGATGTGAGTGCTTTACATCTTATTCTTTAAAATAATTGAATCTGTAATTTAATGAAATAAGAATTTAATGGCTTTATTTGATTAATTGTATAACTCAATCTAAAAAATTACCAGCTTGGTAAAATAGCCTTTATCCCACATACATTACAATGTTATAACCTCAATTTCAATCTCATTCTCCTCGTTCATATATTTTAATACAGTTTTATTTTTTTTATTTTTCAAATTTAAGTTGCCACTTATATATGAATAAACACCATCTGCTTCTTCACTCCACATTTTAAAGGCAGTGGCATTTCTATTTATTACAGGCAGTTGTCTAGACGTTATTGAACAGCGTCATTTTACTGACAATTATGACAATTATTGAGAAAACTCCTTGGACATATAACTATATGCAGGTAAATATAACACTCTGAATCAGTTATCATTTCAGATTGTTTAACTAATAGAGTTCTCTGTCCACGTAACTTAAGTGTGCATAACTCAACTCTGAATATGAAGAACTTTCCTATTATATACTGACCTAACTTTTCTAAGTCACCAACACTGATTGCAGCCCTATAAAACCTCAGTAATAAATATAATAACTTTTGCTTATGATGGCTTGTGATTTTAGGTGCTGTAAAAAAACAAAACTGTGGATCCAATGGCTTTAATGCAAATCCATGTAGTTTCCAGTCTCCACTTTGAGAACCATGTTTTAGCTAGAGTTCTGAGTTGACAGTCTTTGCTCATCTGTGATTAGGACTGGATGATAAACCATAAATGAATCATACTTTTAGTCATGCAATTAGCAAATCCCCAAATGCCACAATAAATGTGATTCACTCAACATGATCACACAGTTTCCATTAAACGTACTTGAAGTGCGCTGACCAACTGGTTCCTCTAAGGTGTAACAATGTATGCAATTAAAATTTTCTGTCGTATTTAAAACTGAGCCACAGATGAACTTGATTTTTTTAAATACATATTTCAAGTGAATTGAATTAGTAACAAAACAAACATCCAAGAAATGTTCATTCATTCATTCATCTTCTACCGCTTATCCGAACTACCTCGGGTCACGGGGAGCCTGTGCCTATCTCAGGCGTCATCGGGCATCAAGGCAGGATACACCCTGGACGGAGTGCCAACCCATCGCAGGGCACACACACACACACTCATTCACTCACGCAATCACACAATCGGGACAATTTTCCAGAGATGCCAATCAACCTACCATGCATGTCTTTGGACCGGGGGAGGAAACCGGAGTACCCGGAGGAAACCCCCGAGGCACGGGGAGAACATGCAAACTCCACACACACAAGGTGGAGGCGGGAACCGAACCCCGGCCCTGGAGGTGTGAGGCGAACGTGCTAACCACTAAGCCACCATGCCTCTCCAAGAAATGTTCATTAACCAAATATGGAAAACAAAATATGAATATTTCTAATAATTCTTAAGAACTTTAACATGGATCTCTCTCCAATGCACTATAGTAGAATGAGAAGGGTGAAAACTGTACACGAGACAAGACTACTACTGGAGTGATGGACATTTTCCAGGACATTTAACATATGGAAAAAATGAAGCTAGTGCTGATGTGAGGCAGCTGGATCACTGTGCTGTTCTCTGCCACCACTCACATTCAGACAAAACATCCACTCTTGCTTTCCTCTCCTTGCCAGCCGACCCTATTTGTGGATGATCTGTTTATTCCGGCCCTGTCAGCACTCCTCGTGCAGAATTAGACACCCTACAGCCTCACCCCCTTTCTTTCATATCCACCATTAACCTTTGAATAGACATTCGTAGCAGCCTCTGCATTATCTTGTATGTACGATGAAAATACATTTTACCCCAATTTAGACATAAAACGTGACTTCATAGGTAAAAAGGAAAATGTAGGCACAGCAGGCTCTAATTCATGTTCTGCCTACTGTAAAGCAGACAAAAAGCATATTTTCCTCCAATGACAGAGATCAGTCAGGGCTCCAGCATTAATGACGCCCATGTTAGTACTGTACACTGAGAACAGTGGCTAAGACATTAAACACTACCAAATATGGAAAGACAATGATGCCCACTCTAAAAGAGTTGTCCATCCTGATATGCCTTGCTCACGTTTATGGAACTACTGCAGTGGAAAGATTTCAGACAGCATTAACGTAAACCAGATACAATGTAAAATCTCATGAGGATGTTGCCGCCGATGGGAATTATAACTGTAGCATTAAATTGAGGCGATTAAAATGTGTATGGTAGAATAGCGTAGTGATAATTGTGTCCGTTGCAAAACATTAGGATTGTGGGTTACGTTCTCGGCTCAGGTATGAGCTTGGTGTTTTGTTTAAATCAGGTCTTTGAAAATATGTGAACAAGTCATTTGGATGAACAAAAACGAATTGCACTCATGTTACTCAGTTCAACCCTGTGCGACCGATGTAAGCTTTTAAATAAAGTCAATAAGCTTTTTTCGGTGTGGTCATTATGTGGAAGCCATTTTTTTCTTTCACATTTAAAGAAAATATATAATAGCTGTCATAGATCACCTTACTATAATTCCCTAACACCTATATAAACTACTATATTAATGTACTCATTTTTTCTAAAAGTAAAAATGTCCAACATGCATCATTCCAATAGTCTTGCTGGTAATCAAGACAAATAGGTTGAGAGATATATTTGGTTTCGTACTGGATTCATGTTCACATCTTTTATTAAGTTTCAAAGAGTCAATATGTTTTCTATTTATTAATTATGCAAAATCTCTAAAAATTAATTTACATCAACAACAGACTAATACATTTTGAATACACTCCTTGAATGATTGATTGTTATAATGAGAATACACAGTTAAATCTAAGAAGAAGGGTAATGATGTGTGTGTCTCATGGGTTGCAATGAACTGCAGATTGAACTGGACAGACACTACCAAAGCACTATAGAAGAACGGCCAGAGCACGGCCTCTCTTTCTTAAAAAAAGCTTAATGATCTATCATTCGAATGTGGAAAGCTTTTGTGTTGTGTTCTATGGAGAAACAGCAAAACACCTTAATATATATCAATAAGCTAATCAGAAAGGCCAGCTCCATCACATGCCTGACATTAGTCTCATTGCAAACAATTGCAGAGAAGAGGATGGTAATAAAACTGAAAACCATCCTCTCCATGGCACTTTTTCCAGAAATACATTTAGCTCTAGCATCATCAAGGACCACCAAGATGTTCAATGAAGTACTACTGTGGTCATTTCTACCAACTGAGGGGTCTACCAGCTGCCATTATGCTTCACATCTACCCCTAAGCTGCCATCATGCTTCACATCTACCCCCAAGCTGCCATCATGCTTCACATCTACCCCTAGCTTCTCAGAACAAATGAACCATTGGACAGAATTTATTCCTTTTATTCACATACAGTCCACACATGAAACACCACCACTTGGTTGTTATTACTGTCTGCTGCTGCTCTTCCACACCTTGTTGTAGTTTTGCACTTATTATTAGTTATTTTGATGTTGGCCTTCATCACCTTGGGTTGTCACACCTTTACATACCATGGTATTTTGGTACCTAATTCCTGGAGTCTTAATTGATAGACCTCTGTCTACTGTTTTTTTTACTCCTATACAGCCAAAATATCCCCCTAGGGATCAATAAAGTCCATCCATCCATCCATCCATCCATCCATCCATCCATCCATCCATAAACAGTAAAGAACCTACAGTATGCAGAGAAGGTACGGCAAAGTTGCCACAGATTCCCTCCAAAAGTACTGTTTAATTCTGTTAACAATAAATCCCACTTGAGTTACAAGAAATTAAACTATTAATAGTCATTTATTAATAGTCAAAAAAAAAGCAAATTCAGAATATTGTTATAAATAAAATGATATATATATAACTATTCAATTAATAAATGTAATTATTTACATATATAAATGTTAATAATCACAGCTGCAGTTTAACTGGGATTAATCTAGATTTTAGCTTTGGTTAAGTCACATTTACAGCATTGGGTAATGCTTAACACATACACACACACACTCCAAAGAGTCACTAACGAATCAACATTCTTGGTCATAGGGCACAAACACATACACAAACAAGCCAACACTCTCTTTGACCTAGAAATGTGGAGGTGGTTGTAGAAGGTGAACAGAGCAAACACACACAGCAACAGTTTCATAACACTCAAGGTCACTGCCTCCAAAGCTTGAAAGCTCTCCACTTCATTTACACTGCTCTATAGGGCTCACTGCATGCACTCAGATGGTGATGAATCGCTGAGATACAGCCTCATTACACATGCTTGGTGACAGAGACTATCACATAGTCTTTTCTCTAACTGTTACACAGAGAAACCTCAGTAATGATTAAGTGAACTAAAAAGACAAAGGTTGTTTCATTTCGACTCTCATCAAGGTTTGTAGTCTGTATGTTTATCAGTATACACGTCGTAAACACGTTGCTAATTGACATTCATATTCAAACATATGGCTAGTTACGTGTATTAATATAGACTAAAATAATCAAATACATATATTTTATGACTATTATCCTCTTCTAACATAGTTTCTCTAGTTTACAACCACAGCTATAAGACTTAGTTTTCTGCCGTGCAGCTGGAGGTGAAGATACATGCTGTATAGTCGCAGCATCAAGATGCATCACAAAACCATTAAGTGCCTCATGTTGAAATATAATGTATACACCCTGAATAAAACTTTTTAATGTCAGTTAAAAGTAAGGTTCTTTCTTGCTATCTAACTGGTCTACCAGGAGACTACAAATTAAATACCTATAGCCAAGATATTGTATTTGCTGGTCCAAGGGGGCCGTGCATAATTATGTGCATAATTCTGAGAAATTTTAAGTGTTCATTTAAACAAAAGGCCATTATCAGTCTGATCTGAAAGTCTTCAAGAAGTTCTTTCATTCATTATCTTCATTTTGGTTCTCTACTGAGTCCAAGAACTAGTCATGGACTCACTGCCTGGTCCTCCTGTCATCTCTCCCACACTTTCCTCCTCTCACAGCCTACCACCATCAGTAGTACCATCTGTAAGCCCCCAGCTCCACCAATACTCACATCTTCTTAGTAGTCAAGCCGATTGTCTGCAAGCTTCTGTTGCAAAATTATGTAAAACTGGCAACGGGTTTTTAAGACAGGTCCTGTGCGCACAGGCATTCAAAACACAAAATACATCCGATACATCAAATCTAATATGATACCTATCCAATGTCACTAATTATATTATTATATCATTCTAGGTTCACATAAATGAGTCTTCTTAGACATCTATTTAGTAGGTCTTATGGGATATGAACATTTTTCTGAACTGTCATGAATACCAAATTTTATGTAAACGATCCTGAGAATAAAAAGAAGATTTACATGAAGATTTAATCTGTTTGTATACAACGTAATAAATGAAGCCCGTTGTTGTCTCACGATTAATATTTGCCTAATTAGTATAGTCATTCATGAGTATTGTTATCGTAACTAACTGTAAAGAAGCTGTATTTATTTTTAAATTGGTTCTTGTTAGCGGACACAGATGTTTGGACCACGTTGTAATATTTTTTTTCCTTTTCAGAAGAATGCCATGGCTGTGTGGGTGTGTTGCATTATTGCTGAAGGGAAGCTGTGGTGAGGTGTGTGTGAGAGCTTTGTGTAGTGACTGCAATCCCATTTAATAAAGAGTCTTCCAGTGGAAATCTGACTTCAGGCACATCAGAGGGCTTTTAACCAATTTATCTCTTATCTTGATGGCCAGTTTCACACTCACTGAAGAATCAGTGCCCTGTGCTGTGCTTCTTTCTAGAGACCTTGTCAAAACACTGCTGGTTTAATGAGAGGCACTGAGAGCAAAGTTTCTGAGATGGAGGCTAACTGTTTTCTGTTCAGTGTTTTTAGCTGGCAGGTTAAATACTACAAACATTAGACGATATTCAAACACACACACTCACACAAACACACACACACAGGCACATGTGACTTCATCTCTTATGGAAAATAAACCAGGTGAAAGGAGATAATCTGATTGGGAATTAACAAGCATTGATGCCTTTGCCATCTGTTGCTAGCTCAGTATCCAAGCATATTTCTTTTTTCTGGATCCGTCCAGTGTGATTGCCAAAAGCTATATATGAGTGGATTTTTTTCTGAGTAATTAGAGACAGCTTCTTCATTTCATTTCTGATACGAATGAATCAAAGTGTGAAGACTTCCATAATGAAGCATACATGCTACAATAATCCTGTCTATGATATTAAGTGAAGATGTATTTAGTGGAACAGCTTTAACACCCTTTAATATGTCAGAATTTCTAGGCTAACAATAAAAACAGAGATTTGTATATAGGCTGCTTTACAAATTTTAAAAAGTATATAATCACTGGTTGGTATGACGTTTTTCTCTATGAGAAGATTTTTTTTGGAAAGAGTCCGCAGTGTCACTACTTAACAGTAAGAGATGAAGCTATAACTTGGTATAACTGGTTTCTCGGTAACGTGACGAACTTTTATTTATTTATTTTTTTACTTCAAGAAGAAAAAAGATGACAACATTAGACATAACTTTAAATCACAAAAAGGAATGTCATGTCAATGTTAATTTGCTACACAATTTCATAAGAGGAATAAAAACACGTTGATCTTTAACGTTAGCCACTGTCTTGATAATATGTGAGTTGAAACAAAATGTTGTATTCAAGTTTAGCTGACTCACATTTTTAAGGCTGGATTTGAACTTTTGTTTTGAAGCATCACCGTCTTGATATGTCTAATAGTTTAAAATGCATTAATGAGCATTTTGAAGCAGATACAAAAGCCCAAAATGAAGTCACACAAGCATGAATTTTATTTAAAGCATGAATTCATCCCTACTGAGGAAGGAGGCTACTGAGCCACTTTCCCATGTTTATCTAACTTCCATTTTTTTTTCACTCTAGACGAATTGCCATTCATCGAGCGGCGACACGTTTGTACAACTTCACTTGTGCACTTCTGCAAATGCAGCCAGGGGCTGGCAAGCGCAACACTTTCCACATTACAGAGGAGTAAATTTCCTTAATATGACATGATGCTTAAACAAATGAAAGTATTATAACCCCTTCATTTGCAACAAGGGCTCAATATTACTATTATTACAGGAAGGTAATAACAGTCAAGTCTGTTCGTTTTATAACAACTGTCTTTTCCACAGGCTCATCACACACACACGTTTATGGCAAGGTATTGTGGAAATACTCCTTTAAAACACGCACGTATACACACAATGTACACATTACCTTGGCACTGGAATCCCTGCTTGCCAAATCCCCTGTTGATTTGAGAAAAAAGACACAGACATAAATAACTGTAGAACATTTCAAATCAAAAACAACAGTAAAATAAACACACAGGAATAATTAGCCTCCCGTCGTAATACACATAAATCAATGTATTTGTGCTGAAATGTCATTTGGAACATATTAACATTACGTCCAAAAATATACAAAGCATTAAATGTTATTGTGTGTAGAGAATTAAAGAGTTTTTTAATGGTTCTTATCGTAATAAAAATGTTTAAATACTCTGAACCCACTTTGATGGAAACGTTTCATAGACACTTTAATGCTTTTTTCAAATTAACGACCTCCATAAATTATAGTGTATTAATCTGAATGCTTGAAATATGTTTTTTAAATGAATAAATAACTGAATAAATAAATAAACAAACAAACAAACAAACAAACAAATAAATAAATAAATCGTTATGATATAACAGGGCATTTCCTTTGTGGGTTAAACTGTATAATAATAATAATAATAATAATAATAATAATAATAATAATAATAATAATAATAATAATAATAATAATAATAAATGAAATGTAATTCAAGTTAAGTATCCAAAAAATGGAAAGGGTATTTTTCCTTGTCACTGGTTCACAACATTATTTGCTCCCTGTTTCTTTTACCTGGAAACATAAATTCAGTACAAATTTACCTAAAGATACCTAATTGGATCTTAATGACCAGTGATGTATCTGTTAAGCTTCACTTTCTCGTATTAGTGAATTTACACTAAATTCACAATTGAAGATAAAACACATTCCCAGAAAAATGATACAAACTGTTCCTACAAAACATGTCCCTTGATGGTTCCACCCCAGCAAAATGGAACAAGTACTGGAGTGTGTATCAAACATCATCCTTCTCGTTGAAAAACAGGACAAACTGAACGCTCCCTTTAGCTTTAGCAGTCTATGTATCAAAACAAGTGAGAATCCAGCTTCGGTTTAAAAACTGTCCGTTTATGGATGTTCAAAACTGCATTATATCACATTTCTTGGTAAAGAATACACACTGAATGTACCATAACAGCAACATATTTCAGTCTGCTACTTTTATTTCTGAGTATGTATTTATTTATTCATTATGCTGTGTGAAAAATTATTAAACTGTATTTCCCTTCTCGCTCTGGTAAAAAAAAAAAAGGGGGGGGGGTTTGCAGGTAATGTAGCTTTAAATCTTTACCGAAATGTGCATCTTAAATGTTCACTATATCCACATTTACTGGTGAAAACTACACAATAAATGTACAAAACACGTATATATTTGATTGTATTACTTCAAAGATAAAGTACAGCTGGCTAAATGAAAGTGTATTAAATATCAACCCAAATTTTCAGGGAAATAATTGTCCTTCTTACTGGGGGTAGAATCATCAAGGAGACACGTCTAGTAGCTATAGTGGGTTATGTATCTTTTAACTTCACCTTCTTTACTGGTTAGATGCACACAAAAAGATGTACTTTTGAACAAGAAAAACTGCAGATTTCTACCTTTATTTCTGAGAATCTATTAAAGCACACAAGAAATGAAACTGGATTTAACCATGTCGCTGTTGTAAAGCCATCAATCAATCATGTTTTGTACGTTTAGTGACTTTTTCTTCCATTGAATCCAATGCAATGTAATGTATCTTTAAAGCTTCAAAGCTTTCTGTTAAAGACATCCATGTTTCCAGGTGAAAGAAATACCCACTGAATGGTATATAAAAGGTAAACACCATCACAGATCAAAGTGCTCATTGCATATTTGTATTGAAGAACATTTACGTTCAGAAGCAGTGTAATGAGTTTGAATTAAACACGATGGAGGTCAGAAAGAGGCAGAAAGATCTGGTGCGTCTTGGTGCGTAATGGTGACATCCAGGAACCCGCTCGCACGCTACACTGACCGCTGAGCTGTAAACAATGAACTGAAACCGTATTTAACTCCAAAAACAAAGCGTTTCATGGAGAAAGTTTATAGCACCATAAGTTGTGCACGGAGCGCGTTTTCTCTCTTTTGCAGAGCAGGTAGGTGCTTCTTACCAGATGAAGTCGGTGCAGTGGCTGCAGAATGTGGGCTGCTTGAAGAAGCGCGCGATGAACTTGTGGTTCTTTACTTCGTGCACGTTCTTCTGCCGCAGCGCGCCTTTGCGGGCGAACCGGTTCACCAGAGTAGCGGTAGAGTCGTGCATGTGGATTAGATCAGCCATAGCGGGACAGAGGAGCGCGCTCTCCTGCTGTACCTCTCTCTCCCTGTACCTCTCTCTGTCTCTCTCCCTCTCTCTCTCTCTCTATGTGACTGCAACCGTATGCACGCGGTAACCGAACCAGAAGACGCTTCTCTTTCTGTGTCTCTTTTCTCGCCTTTTCCTCTGAGCGCTTCTTTGCTTCTTTCGCGTCTCTAAGTGACGTCAGTGGAGTTCAGTCAGCGGCGCGGCTACAGGAAGGTCGCACAGCGCCGCCTGGTGGACTCAATGAGCAACTATTAAAAAAAATAATGAAATAAAAATAATAAATAAAATAAAAAAAAAACACCTGGGGTCAAATATGGAACACGTTCAGGAGACAGCTTCGTGCTTTAGGACAGAGTGTGTTTACTGTTTTAACTCGGAAAACATACATTAGCAGGGATAGAGAACATACATTGAAAATGGGTTCAGTTTTAAAGAATTCATTAAAAAGATGTGTATTCAAGAGCAAAATGGAACCTGGGAACTGGCCATTATTACTAAGCTAATTTATTAAGCAGTCAGTCAGAAGGACAAACATCATGATAACTCAGAAAGTCCTCGAATTTAAATTGCTGCTAAGCTAGCTTGTTAGAATGCTAAGGGATGTTAGCAACAATAACAAAAACTAGCTTTGGGAATTGATTAAGCTATTTTAGAGAATTGAACAGAGAGCTAATTGAACTATATTAATTACAAAACTAGGTAATTAAAGTTTTCTTATTTACAAAAAAGGGTATTTGAAGTAGATATAATAAAAAGGTCACTGGCTAGACAAGTTTAACGAGCTAAATGTCAATACATATCTAGCTAATTTAAGACTTAAAGGACTTTTAACTTACTTTTAACTGTAACTAAAAGGTTAAAAGTTTAATCCTGAATGTATGTGTAACTCCAAATAACAAAAGCAAAACATTTCATAACATTTGAAATTTTAAATGTGGAAGCAGAAGGAGGAGGAAAAGGTGTTTACTTTCATTAACACTGTGGTGAAGTATTCTTCCTTTACCTCCATTAGCAACCCAAACAATAGCTTTAATAAAACAAAAAAAACAACAATAAGCCTTTACACAAGACACAACGCAGCTTTACTTTTTTTTTACTTTATTTTTAATTTTTTACATAACAGTTAGTGAATTCTGCTCCTTCAGCCCTTCATAAAACAAACACTGTCCATAAACATGACCCTCAACACTTAACACAGCCTGTTTTCACATAATAATTATTGAATAAATGAATTCACATGATTACATAAAGAAACATAATTTAAATAATAGTATTTTAGTTTGTTGAATAATCATTTTTATTAATATTTCAATGCAGAAATTGCATGCAGACATACATTTACAGTGATATTATATTTTACAATGTGTTACAATGCACTTCCATCCAGTTTTGAAAGAGAATTTGAACCTGCCCTGTTATCTAGGACTACATGTGATAGTAGCAGCTGTTTAGCAGAGCAGTGTGAAGTTTCACACAGGTTTGTACACCAGTCTTTTTGTTTATTTTTTATTCACACCACAGATCCTGAAGCAGCTGCAACTGGTCCTTCATAGTAACTAATGAATCAGCTATTAATATATTAATATATTAATTATATATATTATATGAATATTTAACTATCTAATTTGGTGTGTGTGTGTGTGTGTGTGTGTGTGTGTGTGTGTTAGAGCAGAACAGGATGAAAGGTGGGGTTACATTTGTTTGTTTGTTTGTTAATCTGTTAATTATCAGGACCAGGGTCGGGTGTGTGATCTGTGCATATGATTTTTTTTTTTATTTTTTAATTTTTTTAATGAATATATGTTTAGTCTTGGAGAATTGTAAATACAGCAGAAGAGACCAGGCGCTCGTGCAAAGCGTCATATTGTTGCTAGGTGACACAGTCGCTTTCTGAAATAGTACGAAGCCGGAAACAACAAGGAAATAGTATTTCAAAATAAAATCCCGACTTGCAAAAAATATTTTAAATTACTTAAATATGGAAAATAAGTGAAGTTTATATAAAAGACTGTAGAATATTTATATATAGAATATTTTGTATAATTGTATTTGTTTGTTTGTTTGTTTGTTTGTTTGTTTGTTTAAGAAATAAAATGGGGACTGTAACATCTAATTGACAAAGTGAACATACAAATTTGTGATAAAATACGTAAACGTTTATTTTAACTGTTATTCAACAAATGGTTGAATTTTGGTGCATGCATTTTATTTGTCATTACACATTATTGAATCTTCTTCTGCTAGCGCCACATAGTTGGAGCATTATGGGAAGTCCCAGTGTTGGCAAGTGTTTTTCAGGAGGAAGTAGCTCATGCATTCTCAAAAAGATGCTATAAGTTCACAGATGTGTCATAGACAAATATGCATGTTTATGGAATAATTATGATCTGCATAACAAGAGTCAAATGAGTCAAATGTGGGTGATTTTTAAAGACATCAATAACCGCCTTAGTTGTTAGCATATTTGCCCTGCAGCTCTGGGGTTGAGGTTTTGATTCCCACCTTTGCCGTGTTTGAAGTCAGGTCAAGAAATTTTATTGTCATTTCAACCATATATAGCTGACGCAGTACAAAATGAAATGATGTTTCATGACGTTTTACCAGGACTATGATGATTCCTCTGTGTACTCCAGTTTCCTCCCCAAGTTCAAAGATTGTAGGTTGTCGGCTCCTCCCCCAGCCAATGTGATATAGGTTATAGCTTTCTGTAATTTGTGAATGGGTGCAATTGTGCCATGCGATGTGACACCCCATCTAAGATGTTTCCTGCCTTGTGCCCCAAGTACCCTGCAATAGGCTCCAGGTATCCTGTGATCCTGCATAAGAAACTGAATGGATGGACAGTTAATGTTTGATCAAAATGCCATTATTTTTGTCACTTAACGTGTTTTTCAGTTTGTATCAGTTATTTTTCATGAGGCACACATTTCGACTATATACTAGGAACATTTTTCATTCATTATTCATTCATTCATTCATTCATTCATTCATTCATTCATTCTCAATAACCTTCAATGCCAGTCCATAACATACTCACATTTTCACACACTCATTCACATCTAGGGGCATTTTAGCATAGCCTATCTGGTGTACATGCACATTACAGTACAATGACTACATTGGGAGAAAACCAGAGAACCCAGAGAAAACCCAAGATTAACACTTTTCCGTGTGGAAACCCCCAAAGGAAACCTCAAGAGGAAATGCAAGATTTCACACAGACAACTCATAATATAATATAATATAATATAATATAATATAATATAATATAATATAATATAATATAATATAATAGTATATAATAGTATATAATATAATAGTATATAATATAATATAATATAATATAATATAATATAATATAATATAATATAATATAATATAATATAATAGTATATAATATAATAGTATATAATATAATATAATATAATATAATATAATATAATATAATATAATATAATATAATATAATATAGAGTTATATTTGATTAAATATTTTATTACAGAATTTTTTTATTCATATTTTAGACTTTTGTTTGTGCCAGTGTTTTGGCGGCCATTTTGTTACGTCGTTACTGTGTGTGACTTCACGCGTACTGAGTTTGAACCGTTTGGCAGCTTTGATTTCTAACCAACTTGCTGCTCTTCAGTTCGGTAAAAAGTCTTCAGCATCGTTTCAGTTTTAGTTTGGACTCTTACGTGGATGCAGAGCTACAAACACACAGCTTAAACTTTTAAACTACAAACACACAGCTCTATATTCTCTATATTGTTGGTTGGTAACGGATACAAAGAGTCACTTCACTTAGCGACGAGTATAAAAAAAGTCCACTGAGACATAAATATAGCGGATTAAAAGACTAGTTAGTTGTTTGTAGATTAGAACTTTGAGAGAAAAAAGCAGCTTAATGATAAATCAGCAATGGTAACATTTTAAAACTCCATACAAAATCAGCTCTGTCATTTCTCTTGTGCACCTGGAACCTTGGTTTTCAGTTTTCTTTATAAATCTGTGTTTATTTTCTGTCCTGATTTGTTTTGCAGGACATGATGAGTAGTGAAGACACTATGGACAAACTGGACTCAGAATTTGATCACTATTTAGTTGACATGAAACCCTTCGTGCTCAGGCTTCCAGACAAATCAGGTCAGTTTTACAGCCTGTGTGTGTGTGTGTGTGTGTGTGTGTGTGTGTGTTTATTTATCTAAGATAAGATATACCTTTATTTGTCCCACAATGGGGAAATTTCTCTGTTACAGCAGCAAAAATATATAAAAAGAATAAAGACATAATATACAGTATATACAAAAACAAAAATGAAGACATATTGCACACAGGTAATATTGCACATGTTTAAAATACTTTGTTATTGTTTATTATTGCAGTTAAAAACAGTAATAACAGTGTGTATTATGGTGACTGGTTCACTGGGAGCAGCTCTGATTGTAAAGTCTAATAGCAGCAGGGAGAAAAGAGCGTCTGTATCGCTCCTTCAGACACTTAGGATGTAACAGTCTGTCACTGAAAGAGCTGCATCTATCTCTTATGCCAAGACACTTTTATATATACAATAACACCTGCTGATCTCTTGAGATTCTCTCACGCGCACAACATATCTAGGGTTTATACAGAATACATAATAATGTGGAAAAAAAAACCCCCATAAACAGAGACTGTGAGAGAAAACAGCTTATCGATAAGAGACGACAATGGGAGAATAAACAGTAGTAAATATAGTAAATCATATAATCACTCTTTACATCTGCGTTGAGCAGAAAAGCATCTCAGGTTTTACTTCTTTCAGCCAAGGACAAGAATCTGAGACCACCATGAGCACTGAATCACCCAAACTGGACATCTGAAGATTAAGGGGGAAAAAATCACCAGGGCTTGTGTTCATAAAGGTTCTAAGAATGATCTCTGAGAACTCCTAACTTAGCTTAAAACTAGGAATCGTATCTTAAAAGTGATTCAGGACCAATCACAGAGCATCTCCGAGCAAGGAAAGTACAAACACTTTCATCTTAAACAGGATTAACCCTCTTACTAGGTATGACAGGCTTAACCCTCTTACTAGGTATGACAGGCTTAACCCTCTTACTAGGTATGACACGTTGTTTTGAAGACTCTGATTGGTTGTTCAATAATCAAAAATAGGAGCGCTTTTAAAATCTCTTCTATTACCAACCTTTACTTTGTCTCTATGTTAAGACATCTGAGACCATATCGTGTAGGGATTAAGTTCTTTACCAATCATATTAGAGCTAACTAACATCTGTATTTGCTCTGGATAAGGACGTCTGCCGAGTGCCGTAAATGTATGTGATGTAAATGTAAACATCTCCAACGCAGCACAGAAATGTCATAGTGCTAAACGATATCATTTCTACCTCTATGGCATTACGGGGATTTTAGTGTATCTTTAAATGTCGTGTCTCTAATATACGACTGGTCAGAAAAATAATCCCTACACGATCAAATCCGTATCATCTTATAAAGTCAAATCAGGTTCTCCTCATTACTCCTAACACTTTTTAACCCTATGGGTTTTTTTAAACGTCAAGATGCTTTATGAATAACTTTTATTTTTATTAAGATCTTCTGTTTAACCTTAAGATGAAACGCCTACATTTCTAAATGTTTCGCTGCTAAGAATTTTCATGAATACATACAGGCCCAGGTCTTTTTTCCTAATCTTCAGCTGCCCAGTTTGGGTGATCCAGTGCTCATGATAGCCTCAGATTCTTGTCCTTGGCTGTAAGGAGTGAATCCTGATGTCGTCTTCTGCTGTCGTAGCTCATTCACCTCAAGGTTTGATGTGTTCTGAGATACATTTTTGCTCACCACTTTATTTTTTTTAAAAACTCTAGAGATTATGTATAAAAATCCCAATAGAGCATCTCAGCAGTTTATGGGACATGTACTTAAAATATTGTTTGAACGGTGATATATATTTATTACTCGGTGTATCCAAGTATAACCAAGAAGTAAAAAGAGCACGTGCTCATTGTCATTTACTAAGAAATTATTGTCTGTTCTGTCACATTTCGCTCCTCTTAACAGTGTGAGACACCTCTGATGTGCGGTGCTGTAAGATTACACTGTAGATCAATCTAACATTTATAACAACCTATCAAGCAACGATTCTCCGTGATCAGCTTCTAATTAGTGATCGAAGTGAAAAAGTCATGTTTTATGAATGCAGATCATTGAGATTATTGGTTCTTGGGGGACAAAAAGGATGTAAGTGTGATTTTTGAGGTTTATAATGGAAATTGAGATGTATAATAATGACCCACACGAACAAATTAGAACAAGGGATTTATTTATTTTCTCTCTAATTTGTGCAAAAGTGACAACCAAGCTGAATGTTGTTGTGCGATTTCACAAGTCAGTTCCTTCAAACCAGAGCGTCAGCGGTGTGCCCTGTGGATTAAGAAGCTCTGCGATCCTTTGGCGTCCGGTTCGGGGCTTATGGGAAGGAAAAATCGGAACGCATATGCCCGGCTTCTTCTGCACATGCTCAGAAAAGGTGTTCTTGAAGGACCGTTTACCTACAAGCCTGAAGCGGGAAGCCTCAAAACTTTACCAACATACATGGTAAATTATTTCCTAACAACAAACCGTGCCATGATTATTGTGATGATGATGATGATGATGATGAGGATGTTGTGAAACTACAACTCATTAGTAGCAGTATCTCTACATTTACATAGCAAGCTACAGAATAACACGACCTGCAATTTCTGCGAACAGCAAGACTTGGCTGGAAGGATTCTTCCCTCCAATCCGATCTCAAGCTTATAGCAATTATGAGAGCTAAGAACAATGGATCTTGAAAAGGAAGTAGAAGAGATTTTTGGTGCTACTTTAGAGTGTTTATAGCCAGTAGAGCTGATTTGGCTCCAGGAGGATTGTGAGTTAATCTCACTGTGACTTGCACACTGTTTGCAGCTGTGATGACAGTAAAGTAAAAAAAAAAAAAAATCCACCTAAAGTAACTATCCCTGATTAGTGCAGCTTAAAAGCTTAAATACCGATTCGAAATTTTCCTTCTCTCATCAGTCAGTGTACTACGACGAGCCGTTAGCATCCAGGTCTCAGGCGCTGAGCGCCGCCGTGCTGCCAGACTGGGTTTCTGGTGAACTGGATCGTGATGACGTCTGGCCCAGCACGCTGAAGGACTCCTCTCTCTCTCCTCAGCCAAACTGTAACAGGTAGAACTTTATTAACTACACAAAGCCTTGACTTTAGTTAGACCTGGTGTGTTGAATAAACTATATTTTGTATAAAGCCAAAAAAAAAACACAATTTACTATAGATAGTTAAATAATTTCTCAATGAGGCCCAAATATTTCACTTAGACCTCACTAGTGTCTCAAGACCGAGGCTGAGACGGCTGTAAATGCAGTTTAAGCAGATTAATGAGCAAAGTAAACCGTTCCTAAAGACACAAGACTGGAGCAGTCAAAAACCTGAGGTCAGAGAGTCGGTAAACACTCTGACATGGCAGAGACAACCAGAGAGCAGAAACAGAAAAGAAAAAAATACAGGATTTGATGTAATGGATACTTCTACACAAGCAGTACGTTTTGACCTGAAGTATTGTTAATCCACTGAAGCTGATCACATAAGAAAAGTCAGGCTGTATTATATGCTCAATGAACAGCGACCAGTTGTTACATTAGACTCATTGTTCTAATCGGGAAAAGGTTCCGTTTATGCTACTGTTCCCAATTAGCCACTTTATATATCATATTATAGTACTCACAAGAGTGGAACTGCAACGAGGCAGGGAATTAAAGGCAGGGAATTAAAGGCAGGGAATTAAATGCAAGGTGTTAAATGGTGCTAAAATACTTCTGTATTCAGAACCAAAGATGATTCAGAAATATAAAAGCGCAGGGATTCATATGAGGCAACAAGAAAAAAAAAGCTGATTTAGTTTCTTTTCTCTCTCTGTTTTTTTTTTTTTTATGTTTATGGCATGGTGGCTACCATGTTTACCTCACATTCTCGGGTTGGGGTACCTGTATGGACTTTTTGGGTTTTTTTTGCACGGTGCACGTGTCAGTTTGCACGTTCTCCTTGCATTTTTCTTTTTTTTTCACTCTACTTCCTGTTTCCTCCCCCAGTCCAATGTGACGTGTTGGAGGCTGTTTGACATCTAAATTGCCTGGAGTGTGTGATTGAGTGTGTCAGGGGCATTGCTAGGGTTGGAAGAGATGAGTGACTTAAATGCTCATTGAGACTATGATTCACCAACAGTTGCAGTATTATTACCTCACCAACTCTTCTAATGAAAGGGATGACGAGTGTCTAATGACCGTATACTAACAACAGTGCCACCTTCTGACCGGAATAGGTACTGTTCTGTTTAACAGCTCGAAAGTTTCTTGTACTGGTAAGTCCTGGACTTTATTTGTGGTGTAATATATGTGTCTCCAAAAGAACAGGGGCTTTTGACATTACATGAGGTGCTAAAGCCCCTGGTATAGTCTCCCTTTAACCCTGTGTGGGGTATGTGCTGTTTAGCAACTTGATCAAAGTGCTGAAAAGTGTGATAAAGGCTTTTGCTGAGATTTATTTACGTTTTGTTTTATTAAGGATTTTTTTTGTTTCTATTTTTAATGCTTTTAATGCTTATTTAATGCTTCTAACATCTCTATTACATTTCTACCTTATTTAAGCCTTTTATTTATTGCCAACCTCTCCAAATGCTAAAGTTTTCATTCAGCAGACTTGTAGAAGACTAAACTCGTAAGCAGCTGAATACTGCCCCAAGGAGGCAAAACTGTGTAAATGCAGCCTTTTCAGCCATGAAGCTGAAACTCCATCCAGGCAAGATGACAAGCTCTTTGAACTCAGACAAAATCCTATTAAATCAGCTGTTATGGCTGGCATGGAGTCGAAACTAACACGGCACACAGATCACTCAGCAAAATGGGCGAGAGTATCGTCTCGCCTCTCGTGGCGTTAAAAAAACCTTTGAAGCTTTCTTTTTCGCTTTTTTCTGCGCACCACATCAAAAGGATGAGGAATATTTAAGCAAACCGAGACTAAACACTCATGACTAGTGGTTTCAGTTATTGCGTACAACTTTCTGAATTGTATTTTCATGTTCTTCGCTTTAGCACATGCCGTGCCCAGATTTGACTTTGCATCAGTTTTGTGGTCGATTGTCCAAACTTTAATACCCTTCCTCGATGAAAGCCACGACCACATATATCTACTCTAACTTTAACAGTAACAGACACTTGTCTAGCTTGTCTTAGGGATGTTGTGCAACATTAAACGTAACAAAATTATTAAAAAAAAAAGGATGGTATTTTTTTTTAATGAAATAAATGTATTATTTGTCAAAATGTTGAGGTATAAGTGGAATAAATTATTTTGCATATACTGTTAGAGGACAATATCAGCACGAGGTGATGAACAATTGATTATTTTCCTATAATATGCTGCATCATGGTTTATTCCAGGGGCACGGTGGCTTAGTGGTTAGCACGTTCGCCTCACACCTCCAGGGTCGGGTTCGATTCCCGCCTCCACCTTGTGTGTGTGGAGTTTGAATTTTCTCCCCGTGCCTCGGGGGTTTCCTCCGGGTACTCCGGTTTCCTCCCCGGTCCAAAGACATGCATGGTAGGTTGATTGGCATCTCTGGAAAATTGTCCGTAGTGTGTGATTGCGTGAGTGAATGAGTGTGTGTGTGTGTGCCCTGCGATGGGTTGGCACTCCGTCCAGGGTGTATCCTCTGCCTTGATGCCCGATGACGCCTGAGATAGGCACAGGCTCCCCGTGACCCGAGGTAGTTCGGATAAGCGGTAGAAGATGAATGAATGAATGGTTTATTCCTAGAGAGAATGTCAGTGAGTCACGAATTATCTGTCTACTGTGGCACTGTTTGGAACTTCAGCCTAGGATGTGTGGAGAAGGTGTTTGTGTACAAGTGCTACAAACACTCATCACAAAGACGTTAGCGATTAATGGCAAATATTAACGGTCAAGTCAAGGGCTTACAAGTGGCGAATATAAATACATGCAACAAAGAAAAGAAAGTAAGCTCAGGTAACAGCACAGGATTAAACAACATGCTCACAGACTTGCTTTTCTTTCATAGATTTCTTCCTAAATTATTTGTGCCCAAATCCAGTATTTTCCTCTAATTAGATCAATACATCACATATATCACTTTTATCTACAGTATCTTTTGTAGTTGAATCCATTTTCAAACTAAAATTCAGTTTTGCTTCCCCAATTCTAAAAATGTTACGTGGTGCAAACATCTCGCTGTATAAATTAAGCAAGCTTTCAGTCTAATTTAGTCAAATAAAATGTAAAACGAATTTTAAGATGATAAACATTTAAAACCTTAAATTACGACACTCATAAAACCTTGTTGAATAGCGTTCTGTGACGGCACGACAAGATCAAAAGTCTTTTACCTCGCCATGCTTTGAAGATGATTCAAAGAGTGAGTCAGGAACTGAATTATAAATCAGACCTCAAGTAAACTTAATGATGCAATGATAAGATCAGTGGTCCTTTTAAAGAATGGTGAAAAACTTATCATTGCTAAGCCATGGCTAGGTGGACACGTATAGATGCCTGTTTATTCTGATAAGAACCTGGAAAAATAAGGTGATAAGGTGGCACAACCAGTCAAAGTCAAACTATACAACTAGAAAAAAACATGTTTTCAGCTTATGTAATGCATTTTTGTGAAGTTAGACATTCTAAACGTTTGTAATGTTTGACCCTGTTTATGAAATCTTATAAAATAAAGATAAAAATAATAATACGGTTAGTAATAATGAGAAAAACGTTGCAGCGTGTTGTGCAATGCAGGCACATAACTGACAAAATATGATATTTATCGTTAACATGCGCTTGCGCCATCTGACATTGGTGGACTTTTCGACGGCTTAATTGTCACTGACCGATTTACAAATTATTACAGAAATATGTAAAGTCTTTAAAACAAATTTGATTGATTTACAAATTTGATAGCAGTTGTAAAAATAAAAATAGTTTTCTTTCCTACAAAAAAAAGTTTAGTTTAGTGTTTTTTTTTTTGTTTTTTTTTGTGATGTCATCATCATCATGTGCCCGACCCTTTCTTCTAGGAAGAGTCACGTTCTCAGCATCAACAAGCTGACCTTCCTACACAGCATTTGATCTGTTCCTTTTGAAGTAAGGGCTCTTAATCAGAAGAGAGAGAACCAAATATAGAGAGTGAGTTTTGCATTTTTTTTGCCTAGCTGCACTTTGAAAGTGTGGACTTGTTGGGGGAGGGATTGAAGTCCAGGGTCTGATTTGGGTATGCTCATTAAAGGCGTTTAGATCACAGGCCGAGTCCTTGTGGAGCAGCTCTTTCATGTGTCCCTCTCGTTTAGATTAGATGAAAAGGGCCGAGCATGTCAGCTCTCTTGTGATGTGGCCGCATTTGATCGCTATCAGTGAGATGGTGATGAGGAAACACTTGCGTATTTCTTTTTTGTTCGCTTTTTTTCCAAGTGCATATTTGTTTATTTCGTGATGGGAGTGGCACTCTGTATTTCTGTATTTTTTTTTTTTTTTCTTTTTTTTTTTTTAAAGCTAGAGATTACTTTTAGTTGCCGTAATATATGAAACCCTGGAAGCAGCCAAAATAACATGGGAGCAACAAAAACTTAAAAACTAGTCAGTCATTTTTTTTTCTGGCATATAAGATTCTGTTCAGCTGTAGCAAAATAAACAGTGCTATTTTCACTGAGACTTTCAGTTAGTGCAGCACATTACCTAAAACCTACCTGAAGGAACTGTGTCATTATGATACTAATACACTTCCTGAGCACTTTATTAGGAACATCTGTACACCTACTCATTCATGAAATGATGTAATCAGCCTATCACGTGGCAGCAGTGCAAAGCATTAAAGCATACAGATACGAACCAGCAGCTCGGGGTGGTGTTTACATCAACCATCAGAATGGGGGAAAATGCGATCTCAGTGATTCTGATTGTAGCTTGCTTGTTGGTGCCACATGGGCTTGTTCAGTCATACAAATACTCACTCACTCGCATACAGTCTCTAGAGTTTTCTCACAATGGTGCAATAACAAATAACTATTCAGTGAGCAGCAGTTTTGTGGGCTGAAGCATCCTGTTGATGAGAGATGACCTTGATGGTTTGAGATGACAGAAAAGCTCAGGTCACTCAGATACAGTTGTGGTGAGCAGAAAAGCATTTCCAAATGCACAACATATCAAACCTTTCAAAGTCCATGTCGCGTTACAATTCTGCTACCCACGGACAGACAGATCACAGATGGTAAAGATCACAGATGGTAGGGTCAGAATTTGGCCCCTGCAGCATGAATCCTTGAACCCGGTGTTCAGTGAGCAATGTTTTCTTGGCTCACTTTCAATGTGCTGATAGCAATCACTTGTCACTTGAATGACAATCGGTGTGTTGTCGCAACTACTAATGTTTTTCTTCCAGCATGATGAAGGACATGTCACAAAAAAGTCCTCTAAAAACTGGTTTCAAACGGTAGCATTGTTTCATTTATTTAATAATTAAAACAGCAGGTAGCTTCAATACCATACAACTTCAGGGTTTGATTCTAAACTCAGGTAAGTGTCAGGTGTCAGAGTTCTGCATGTTCTCCCCACGTCCATGTGAGTTTCTTTTGGGTTCTCCAGCTTCCAACCAAAAACTTGCTGATAGGTGGATAGACTAAAATCTATCTAAAATATTTTGCCCCAGTCATCCTGGCACTTCTCTTCATCCACTATGATTCTGATCACCATAAAACATTTACTGAAGACGAACATAAATTGAAAATAAATGTAGTTTTTTTTAAATGATTAATCGACTGGTTAAATGTGATTGTTTAAAAAGAAATGACCTAAGGCAACTTTGGTTAATCCAAATATCTATTAACTAAACAAATAGGGATTTTTAAGATTCTCAGAAATAAATGAAAGAATCTCTGGATGTATCTTAGATGTTGGAAGAATTCTTCTCTGTATATTTAAATGCATATTTTAAGACTTGACCAGCAAATAACCTCAATTTCTCTGTAGACAGTTTGTTCTGTGGCCACCAGGCGGCGCTGTGTGCTTAACACATCTCCAAGGCTGTAGGATGGTCATGGGAAACTTTCCACTCGCAGTTAGCTGGAGGTTTAGGTCAGCCAGCCTGCCTTGGCAAAACCTCCACACTCATTTCAACCTCCTAATATGTCATGTTGCTTATGGACCATGTGTACGGCTTCTGTGACATTCTGTGGTGTTTGGCTGAAAATCAGGAAGCCTGGGAAAAGAGAGAGAGTATAAGAGAAGAGAGAAACAGGATGAAGAGCTAGGTGCCTGTTTCCTCAGCACGGCCGTTGCGCATCCTTTTATAAAAAAAAAAGGATTTTCTTTAACATCTTTAAAATTGTTCTTAAAATAAAGGATGCTAAATATTTATAACGTAACCCTCACCACTGATCTGTCCTCAGTTTATCTTCTGAAAACATGAATGGTTCATTTTACACTGTGTAAAAATATGCTTCTTCTCTCTGAAAATCACTTTAAATATTAAAGAAATCAATTATTATTATTCAATATTTTGAGGACTGTTGTAAGTAAAATTTTTTAGATGTGTACGTGTCCAGTGACAAGTATGGATTTAATACCTACGGGAGTGAAGACATTACAGCACTCTGGGTTCTGTGGCAAAAAAGCACACACCGTTTCTCCTTTATCTTGTATGATAGGATGCATATACAATACAATCACTGATAAACACTATTACTATGACAACCAGTTGTACGAACGCAGACTGGTGACAGATCTCTGTGTGTGTGAATGTAGTGTAGTGTATAACTTTTCTAATATCGAAAAGTCTTAAGGAGGATTTGTGCTTATCGGTTTCTCAGTAACATAACATCCAGCTCCTTTTTTATTTATTTATTATTAACTACAAAGGAAACATGTTCTAGCTTTTATAACATAAGCAATAACAGCTGAATTTTTATGCAGACATTCCACAACATTGAATGAAACGTATGACATTTGTTCTTTGATAAAAAATTATTTTTTTTTTATTTTTTTTATTTTTTTTTTTAACAATTTACAATTAAAGCGTCTGTAGTTGTTACTAGAAGTCACTTTTTAAAACAAGTGATAGATAGATAGATAGATAGATAAATAAATAAATAAATAAATAAATAAGAGCAGAACACTGGACCGAATCTCAGTCGACCAAGAATGTTGTGCCTGATTAGTTTACATGTTGACTTAGAGGATAAAGCTCTACCTTTAACCCCCTTATATTTTGCCCATCTGTGCTTGCACATGAAAACCCTTAACCAGACGCTAACCATTGGCAGCATTAAGAGACTTCAGATGCGTTCCAGGGTCTGGCTAAAGCAGAGTGTTTGAGCTGGCCTTGCCTCCAGGTGCCAGACTTTTGAAGTGAGAGGGTGGAGGACTTAAATGCCCCGGGGAGCAAGAGCGGGGGTTGTGCATGGCTCCTCTCTGAGGGCTTGGAGATGCGGCCTGAGCCCAATCTCAACACCTGGAGGTCAGGAGACTTTAATCAGTGGCACCTTGCCACTTCAGCACAGACCCGAGCCTCTCTCAATGCTTTGATCTGATTCAATTATCTCCGTCCACCTGTTAACGGCTGGCCGCCAATCACAACGGCCTGCCCTCATCTGCTGCCTCAAAAGAGCGTGTGTGTGTTTGTGTGTGTGTGTGTGTGTGTGTGTGTGCACGCTCATATGGACAGCTCTCTAGAGATTAAACAGGGCTGTCTTTATTGACCTGTCATTCTATGTAAACAGCTGTAAGGTTGTCTTTAGTCCTTTTGTTCACATTTTATGCGCTCTTAATTTTTATTCATGGAGCACTTTTGGCTCTTCTTTCATCTGCAGGCAAAAGATTACATATGTAAATAGAACCAGACATAATAATTGATCATGTGGCTACAATAATGCTCTAATAAATCAATCCTGAAATGTTGCAAAAGTCAGAGCCACTATTCTGGTTCTAATGCTGTTATACAGTTCATGTGGATCTGCCAAATAAAGACGAATTACAAAGAAGACTAGAAGAGAACACATTGTCTTTGTTTATTTTGCAGAGCTTGTGCTGTGTTTAAGGATATGTTTTAGTTTGGTGATTATTTTAGTGAAAGGTTAACAGCTGTGTGCTGCACTGACATCACTCGAGACATTACTAGTGCTGATGAAATGGAGTTTAATAGGAGAACATCACAATCATATGGGGTTTTGATATTAACGCCTAAAATCTGATGTGGAAGTGGTTCTTTTTGTCATTCACCGTTTTCAAAATCATGTCTGTGTGACATCCAACGTAGCGTTCAGCATAAACTAGTCTTATCAGGTTAGCAGTCTACACATATTATTTTGAGGTTTTGAAAGCTGATCTGTTTCTGAGAGCGTATAGATGAGATACTGATAGAGTTGAACATATTAAGGGACTAAAGTGCTGATGCATTGTTTGTTTTAAGTAAAAATGCCACCACTATCTGCGAGTAGTGAGAACGACATTTTTCTGTGAAAAATCAACCTACATTTTGACGAAACGCTAGTAATCACAGAAGAGCACATGTTCAATCCTGATACGTACTAGATAACCGACAAACCTGTGGAAAGGATCTTGCTTTGAGACAAACTGTCACAGAAGAGTGGACCAGGCAAAAGCAAATCCGCAGCGTGACATGTAGACTTGTTACATGTGTATCTGCACACCAGTGTCCCAAGCAGTCAGCGGCAGTAGAGAACAGGATGTGGCTCATGATTCTTTTATTGTTAGCCGTGCAGAAACGCTTTGATGTGAATCTCAGCTGCTTCTGTGTGCGTCACTAAACTGGAAGGCTGGTTAACTCGGGAAGCATCAAAGTAAATAGAGCGTGTTGTGTGGCATCTGTATGCAAAATGCACAGATGGATTTACAATAGCTGCGAGCCTGTTGGCTTGAGAGACTCTGAGGAGAGATACATGTCAATGAACTACAATATTTGACATCAAACCAATCCAATATTAATTGGACAGTATTATGGGACAGTATTAATCCAGTATGCCTTTACTATAGCAATCATGTTCTTTTGTCTTAAATTATGAATTGCTTACTCTGAATTTAAATTTTATAAAACCTTATATCTTAACTTGTTAACTAATATGATCAGAACAACCGTACCATTATATTTAGTCTGTAACTTTGAACACTGTAAGTTTTTATCATGTTATTTTGCCACTAAAATTTAATAAATTAGTAACTATAGAAACGTCAATATTTATTTATTTATTTATTTATTTATTTATGTAGTGTTTGCTTTAGTAGATGCTGTATGCATATATTATATAGACAAATCTATAATCCCTACTCTTTTAGAAAGGCTTTCTGCTAGATTTTGGAGCGTAGCTGTAGGTGTTTGGGCTCAGACTCTGATGTATGATGAGGTTTGGGGTGCAGTTCAACCCAAAAGGTGCATTTTTCTGTGCAGGCTGATAGTCTAGTGGTGCTAACACTAGACTATAGCTCTGTGTAAATGTGTAAATGAACGTATTATTACATTTTGTTCTAATTATTATAGACTACAGAACTGAGGTGAACAAATCAGTAGTTTGGTGCACAGACTTAGCAGGTTTCGTATCCAGGTTATTAATGTGTTTATGCTGCTGATCCTGACAAACTTCTAGATTGACTAGACTACTCGACTAGATTATTAGACAAACTACTAGATGCAACCCAATAAACTGTAGGTCTTATTAATTTATGGTACCTTTCACTAGGTAGATTTATTAGCATCATACATTTTAAGCAGTTTATTTTTAATAGAAGGGAGCGCTAATGAATCAAATGCAAAACTTGCTAGCGAATGTGAACAGGATTAGATTATTATAGTACACTCATTAAAGACAACAGAACTTAGGTGGATAAATTATAAGCCTTGCTGCCCATGTCTAGCAGATTGATGAACTCCTGTGCTATTTCCCATCAGCCCCTAGACGTGACGCGTCTTAATCACTTGCATCTGTGCCTCTTTTTCTAAATTACTATGTTTTTATGTTTTATTGGCAAGCATTATTTGTTGTTGGTGATGACTTTGTGTCTTACTATGGGTATTGTAGCCCTGCTCATTTTCTTGCTTTGCCTGTTTACTTTCTTGCTTCTTGGATTCACAGATTTTGTTGCTGTTTTGCAATTCATACATAAAAAATCTGCACTTGCGTTTGTCTCCTCAGCTGGATCCTGACAGCTAGAACAACACACCGTCATGGTTAACAGCCAGACTCAAATTATTTCCTTTTACACCAAATTTCATCGCCACTGACTTGCCGTCTTTTTTGTTGTCCGCACATTGAGCTGCATTCTAAACTTTTAGCTGCATTCTAAAGATTTTGAGCGTTTTAGTTTGTGTTTTTTAAAGGGACATTTGTAATATAGCTAGTATATCTTTTTTTTATGTTGGCTACCATTTTTAGCTTAGTTTCTGATAAACCAAACCTCAGTAACACAAAGCTGCTTTCACGCGTCTGATGTGCTAGCTAAGACGTTTCTAATTTGTCTACTCTTTAAAAAGCCAATGTCAATTCCTGATCAAAAATGCATCATCAGTCAAGATGTCAGTTATTGATTTGTGACAGCCGCTATTATTTCTTGTGTTTACATGCTGTAGGGTCAGTCAACATCACACAAGTTCATGGAATAAAATGGCTTAAAAAAGAAAATAAAATGTTTCTTTATCTTGCTTGCAGAAGGAGAAATCTGTTCAGTCACAAGTCTCCAACAAGACCTTTATCTTCCAGTCCAGTCAAGTCCACTGCTAAAGCGGACAAGAGGGTGAGCAGCTTTTTTTTTTTTTTTTTTTCTGAGCTTTGTTACTCAGGTCATATATTTTCATGTGTTGCAAATCTGCACAGGAATCCCGGATAACATGTTTGGCGCACTTTCTGATACACTGACATGAGTAGTCTACATAGTTTTAAGCAATCGAGGCATCATGGGACACTGTATTTAGCTCTGTTTAATGTTGGTTTCTGCCGTGTGTTGCTTTAGGGATTTGTTTAACATGTTATAGGCGTCCGACCGGCTCGACATAAGAATGTTCAGCCTACCGTCTAGACATTGTGGAAGTGTGTGGATGCGTGTGTGTATAGGGAAAGGGTGGAGTCGAGTCATGTGACCCGGTAGAGGCACTGCATGGAAAAGGGAACGGCTGAAATGTTGTGGGGCAGCCAAACATCTGGAAGGCAGGACGCCAGCACCTATATCCCCCGCTCACTATCTCTCATCCTTTCTTTCTCACACACATACATTCAGCCTCTCTCTTTGTCCTTCCTACTCACTCCAATCTCTCCTCTAAAAATGAGGAAAAGATCAACTGACTGCAGAGTTAATCTTAGTTTATCATGAAAAATGTTATAACAGAATTTAATAATACAACATGACAAGAGTTATAATGCCCAATACAATGTGGATTATTTTCCCATGACAACGCATTTTACTCCTTTTATACTGTACTACAGCAGGTTGCCAGTCATCACTTACTTTATAGCAGCTTTAAACAGGTATCCTTACCAGCCTCTGTTAGACTTGATAGAATTTTATATATTCCTGTTATTTAGAATTAGGGGAATTGTTCATATATCAAGAGTTTCATACAGAATCTATAATCATTACTGTCAATCTCAAGAAAAAGAGTATGAGGGTTAATATTATAGAGAGGGAAAGTATAAGTCCTTAATCTTTTTGTTTCTCCTTTTTTTTACCTTTCAGGATGAGCGAATAAGAAGACCCTCCTCTGATGACAGTGACTTAGAAGCCCGTCTCAACAGCTGGAACCTTGGGGTATCGTGATATATACATATTCTCAACAAAACATCTAATTAATAATTGCTCAGTCAAACAACTGCTTATCATCTAATTTAGTTTTGATCCAGTTTAAATCGAATTGTCATTATATACGATTATATATTATTAATTAATACATTTGCAAATAAAACTTGTTGAGTTCTTCTGCATTTTTGTGAATTAAGTGAAGACATATATGAGCGAATTATGAATGTGGACTGATTGACAGATGCACAGATGTTTCGAACAGAGTTTAAAGCACCTAAAGTCTTATCTCATCTCATTGGTCAACGGTTTTGTCTCTTCTTTTTTCTTACTGGAACTCAGTGAGCTGTTACTTTTAATTGTTTTCAAACGTTTTCAGTTCATTAATGTAAAACGCTATCAATATGTTTGTCAATACTTAATATGCATTAGAGATGCCATCAGAAATGCCAGATTTACTTAAGGCTTATTTAACCTTTTTTTTAGTACTTTATTCAGCCAAAGATATGCATCTATCAGACATAGAAGAAAAAAAAATTGACCATTTTCAGCATTTTTTTTTTTTTTTTTGGCCGAACATGAACAAAAGCTTTTTTTTTTTAATTTTTTTGCATAATTAAAAAAAAAGAAATAAGCCTATAATCACATGGCATAATGACATGCGAGACTATAATTTTATTGCATATTGTAGTTAAAAACTACAGGAGGTTTGCGCTCCTGCACTATCCTATTCCAAACCTATTCCAACAGAACAGTCAAAAGCAGCTCACTTTATTACATGCTCACTTTATTATTACACCTCAACTTAATCACACCAGCAGCTCATTTTCTTCTTTTTCCTATATAAATCCCTTCATACATGCACTCCACTTACTCAGTTCTGTGACAGAGCAACCTGTTCTTCTCAGTTACACCACAGTGCTGTCGAATGCTCAGACTGGTCAGACGCTGTGTATTGTATTATAGAGCAGTTGCTTCATATGATGCACCTGTTCTGATGTTATTGTTTCTATAGTAAGAGCTCATGCACAGGGACATGTACAGCAGACATTCCACATCGTTTATGTAGTGGATTTTAAAATGTGGTGTTTAATAAAGTCTAACATCTAATAGTTGATTTTATTTTTCATTTATGTAACTTTTTATTACATGAGAGGAGTCTCAGTTGTAAGCATTTGTAACAGCTTTGTGAAGTTATCAGCATAGGAAAGTCTTCGAAACAGAGAGAGAGAGAAAACGAGTGAGAGAGAGAGAGAGAACAAGTGAGAGAGAGAGAATGAGCGAGAGAACAAGTGAGTGAGAGAGAGAGAGAGAACGAGTAAGAGAGAGAGAGAGAGTGAGTTTGCGAGAGACAGAATGACTAAGAGAACAAGTGAAGGAGAGAGTGAGAGAGAGAACAAGAGATTGAGAGAGAGAGAGAAAACAAGTGAGAGAGAGAACGAGAGAGAACAAGTGAGAGAGAGATGCCCCTTGCCCTGGTGGAACCAGAGCCTAATTTAGAACCAGTTCTTTGTTTTTCGATACCCAAAGCACCTGCTCTGAACCAGGAAAAGTGGTTCTTAAGTAGCCCCAAAACATTGGTGGTCTAGACTTAAGAACCACTTACGTCAGGGGCTGGGGGCGGGGCTACTGTTAGCGCCTTTGATAATATACTTAAGGTACATTATTACGTGTTTGGATGCCAATGTAGGTTCGCAAAAAGCCATGAGCATTAACAGTAAAGCAACATCCGCCATTGTTTATGTTGTGTTTGTGTTTGCCGCTGCCCTAACTTTGCTGTATAACGTTGTATACAGTGACATAAGACTTGGCTCTGTGCTGGCCCTTTGCCCATTGAAAGGCGTGAGAGAGAGTGAGTGTGAGAGAGAGTGAGTGTGAGAGAGAGTGAGTGAGTGTGAGAGAGAGTGAGTGAGTGTGAGAGAGAGTGAGTGAGTGTGAGAGAGAGTGAGTGAGTGTGAGAGAGAGTGAGTGAGTGTGAGAGAGAGTGAGTGAGTGTGAGAGAGAGTGAGTGTGAGAGAGAGTGAGTGTGAGAGAGAGTGAGTGTGAGAGAGAGTGAGTGTGAGAGAGAGTGAGTGTGAGAGAGAGTGAGTGTGAGAGAGAGTGAGTGTGAGAGAGAGTGAGTGTGAGAGTGAGTGAGTGTGAGAGAGAGTGAGTGTGAGAGAGAGCAAGTGTGAGTGTGAGAGAGAGCAAGTGTGAGTGTGAGAGAGAACAAGTGTGAGTGTGAGAGAGAACAAGTGTGAGTGTGAGAGAGAACAAGTGTGAGTGTGAGAGAGAACAAGTGTGAGTGTGAGAGAGAACAAGTGTGAGTGTGAGAGAGAACAAGTGTGAGTGTGAGAGAGAACAAGTGTGAGTGTGAGAGAGAACAAGTGTGAGTGTGAGAGAGAACAAGTGTGAGTGTGAGAGAGAACAAGTGTGAGTGTGAGAGAGAACAAGTGTGAGTGTGAGAGAGAACAAGTGTGAGTGTGAGAGAGAACAAGTGTGAGTGTGAGAGAGAACAAGTGTGAGTGTGAGAGAGAGAACAAGTGTGAGTGTGAGAGAGAGAACAAGTGTGAGTGTGAGAGAGAGAACAAGTGTGAGTGTGAGAGAGAGAACAAGTGTGAGTGTGAGAGAGAGAACAAGTGTGAGTGTGAGAGAGAGAACAAGTGTGAGTGTGAGAGAGAGAACAAGTGTGAGTGTGAGAGAGAGAACAAGTGTGAGAGAGAGAGAACAAGTGTGAGAGAGAGAGAACAAGTGTGAGAGAGAGAGAGAGAGAGAGAGAACAAGTGAGAGAGAGAGAGAGAAAACAAGTGAGAAAGAGAGAAACCATCAAGGGGTTTTGTTATTTTCTTATCACCTCATTTTATTCTTTACTTAGCATAGATTTGATTTGGAAGATCAAAAAAAGATTTGGAAAAAAGATACAGATTGGTGAGATTGGCAGATATTGTAAGCAGGATTGCACAAATAAGATATATACAATCAGTTATATAGTATTCAGTATAAAATCGAGTGCCATTGGATTTATACAACAGTTTATTTTTCAATTAATATTAAGTAATTGATATGTTGGACACAATATGGCCAAATGTTCTGTTTATTTTTGCTCTATTGGTCACAGTTTATTTATAGCACATCAGCTTGCTGGCCATCTGCCTCACATTGATTTGCAAATTCTCATCGAAGGTCCTTTGGGCAAAATCATCGTCCCTTCTTCCTTTTATCTTCATTTAAAGAGCTTGCATGTTTTATGCCAAATATTCCGGGAAAGTATTGTTTGCCGTGTGTGCTACAGTAGTATGTCACTAACACTCAGTGTAAACTAAAAATCAGTGTACCAGGACTAGTTGGTGTGGAAAAATAATAGATATGAGAGCAGGTACGGTGTATAAAACAATGCCAATCTCTTTTCAGCGTTTCCCTTTCTTCCTCTCTCTTTTTGCATTTTTTTTTTCCCTTCTCTTTTTGTTTATTAATTTTTTCTATTTTGGTGTTTGGTATTCACCTCCTGTATTCCATTTAGAATGTGCCCTGGTTTGTTGCTATAAATGATTGAGCGTATTATGTTCACACACTGAATGTGTTTTGAAGGAAGCTGGCCTTCAGTGGGTTTGATGTGATGCTGATTGGTTAAGACATCAGCTTTCAGAGTTGGCAGATCAAAGTGAGAAGCTTTGCAGGACTTTGCAGGACTTTTCTCTTAGTAGCCTTTGTGTTCGCTTTCTTTCTTTCTTTCTTTCTTTCTTTCTTTCTTTCTCTTTCTCAGCTTCTGTGAAAGCGTCTGACGCAATTCCATCAGCATGCCAAACTCAAAACATTCCTTACACAAAACATTGCTCCTTTAAAGTTCACGCTGGGCTTCTGTGACCCTGAAAGCACAAAGAAATTATGAAGGAATGTTGCTTACTTTATCTTATCAGAGCGATGGGCAAAGAGGAGTGCAGCTGGCACTCACAAGCCCATGGCAGTAAAATCACCATCCACATGCAGCTGAGTCTTGATAAAATTCAGCTACTTGCTTTTATGGACTTTTGTCTGAAGTTTAAATAAAGAGAGAGCAGAGCTTAATTATTATTTTTGAAGACTCGTATGCATCGATATTCCAGTTTCATACCTTTGAAATTGATGAATTTTTTTAATGGCTTTCGATGTTATATTTTAACTAAGCTTATCTATACACATCTTTATAGATGCATGGAAGTAATACGGATATCCTTACATTGCCGATTGTGTGGTTTTTATTACTAACAGCTTACTAGCTTCTTAAAGTCGTTAAATGCAGGGATAATTTGCTGTATAATTTGGATGTCATGATTTACATCACATGGTCAGATTTTGACATTGTAGGGCTGTAGGATTAGAGTCAGAGAGGAGGTCAGAGGAAGGTCAGAAAAGTTTCCTGTATTGACTTGAACTTTTCTTGGACATGTTCATCATTTGTACTCGAAACCCCTTAAGGCACAGCCTTGACTTGGTGTCAGCTACTCTTGGTCTTGTTTGGCCTTGACAAGAAACATACAGTGAGCTACGGCTCTGCAAGCAGAAAAGCCTTATTGATGCTAAAGTTCAGAGGAGAATTCCCAAACTGTTTCAGGCTGACAGGAAGGCTTTGGTATCACAAATAACCAACTTTTACATCCATGGTGAGCAGAACAGAACCAAAAGCATCACAGAACACCCAAAAGTGTGCTGGATTGGATTTAACATCAGGTTCCACTTTTGTTCCAGTATGTCAGAAACGAGAATCTGATACTACAGTGAACCAACCAAACTGGACAAGTGATGACGGTGAAAAGCAAACCTTGTCTTTTAAAAATCTTGAACTGTCTCTTCAACGACTCACATGAACAAGGCACTCGCATCTCTCTCTCTCTCTCTCTCTCTCTCTCTTTCTCTCTCTCTCTCCCTTCTGCCATGTTATTTATATTCTTTGTTTGATTTATAGAGACATTGACAAGGCTTGCTATGTGCTTTAAGGTCAGACCTGTGCGAGACTGTCAGATCCCACTGGAGCCATTATGCTAGAAAATCTGTTTGATCATTTGTCTGTTTAAATCCTAAATAATAATATACATTCCTGGTAGTAAACCATTTTGTTTTCTGAGTTGTTGCTGTTTTTTCTTTCATCATAGCACTTTTGTACAATATGTTCACATATACTGAACATTTTTGTAGGTTAATAATTTATTATGCTCTATATTTAGCTTGTGTGTAAGAGTGTCATAAATTCAGCAGAATTGTAGGTGAAATGACTCGGCAGACAAACCACAAAAGTTTGAAGGGCTGCATCGATACAGATACTAGATCTATAGCAGCACGATTATGTGCACAAGTAACCTACACCGCAGCGGCCGATGTTGTATTTCGATTCAGTTAAATTCCGTTTATATATCATTTAAATTCAGATACTTTGATTCAGATACTTTGATTCAGATATCGATTTAAATCGATTACTAATTCCCAGAAATAATACGAGGAAGAACCTTTCAGAGAAACCAGGCTCCTGATCCTCTCATTTGGGTGACAGCATGTAATGAGAATAGAAATTATTTCTCTTGTATAGGGATTTTTACAATGAGCCTAATCCCGGGTTATCTGTCAACCCCCACTTTAACCCTGGGGTAGAGGGACGTTTCACACTTGTAATTTTTGACGCAGGGTAAGCACCACTGGGTAATGAAAACCTCCCTATCCACTGAAGCAGTGTTAGTACTTTATCCTGATATCATCTCTGGTGATGAAACAGACACAAGGTATTTGGCTTATGTTGTGGTTATCAGTTGTGGTGTTCTCTTGTTGCATAAGACACATACTTGTAGCAGGGAAGTCTTATATAACTGATTTTGTGTTGCACTCTGCTGTATTACTCTCAGTTTAGTCACAGTTTCCACATTTCCCTCCATATTCGTGATTCTAGAAATATTGGCACGGATCAGCCTAGTAAGTACAGTTTCTTACAACAGCTCCGTCGGTTTGCATGTGCACTGTAGATACAGCTGAAAGGTTTATATTTCTAATACGTTACAGTTTCCATAGCAACAATTTACACAGGGACTTGTTTGTACGGCAGGCGCACCACAATAAACAGACTAACAAACGGCTAATCGTTGGTAAGGTGAACTTTTCTGCGATAAGACGTTAATTTTACATTCGTGGATGGAGTCTCCAGTGACGGTGCTTTTTATGAAGTAAAGCTAAACGAGTGTTCAAGTGCACGATGGCTCATAGCAAACAAAGCTGAAGTTGAAATGAGCAATAGCAACAGTTGGCGATTAGAGGTGTACGTGTTCAGCGACGTGACAAAGGTGAGACTTGTTTATGCAAATGTGAAGCAACTTGGTGCAGCAACTACTAATAAGAGCTTGCGTGAGAATGTAGCACAACCTTAGGATTTACAACATGGGATAGTCTTCAGGACAGATTGCATTCGGCTTTATGGTTACTTGTTAACATGACATGCCAAGGTTTTTTTTTTTGTTTATAGCTCTTTATAGCAGCTAAATGATAACAGGAAAAGGAAGTTGTTACGGGTGCCTCGCAACACCTTGCCATATTCGTTCTTTAATCAGTTATGCAAACAGCTCTTGGTAACTCTTGGTAATAGACTCTTGTGTTTGGAGCCAGTGTATGCAGACAGTTTAGTCTGTCTCTCTCTCTTTTATATTTGTATGCAGGGAAAGATTTACAAGGTGGCCTGAAATACACAACTTGCAAACGTGTGTATTTACATGTGAAGTACGCGTACATGACGTCGGCTTTATACAAATCTCCTGTGAACCTATAAGAATTAGTGTTTAACAGTGTGGGTGGTTTGTCAGCGCCTCTTTCAGGTGGATACTCTTTCTGTGTCGAATGTGTTGCTGTGTGGGCAAACTAATTGAAATGTTCTGGACTAAGCAGCTTGTAAGCATGAGAGTTTCAGATTTTATATGATCTTAAGACTCCTCCACATTTTTTTTTTTATAGAGTAGAAGGAATCGTTTGAAGTCTTCTTTTCACCTCTACTTTTATGTTATTACTTTTGTTCTCTCTATCTGTCTGTCTCCTCCATGAGCAACGTTTGGCCGTCTTTCAAAAGTCATCTAACCTCCTTCAGTCCTAGTTGTCTTCCTCACAGTGTAATCAAAGCACCCAGATGCTGTGGTTCTGTTTGTGTGTGTTTATGTGGGCACTGTTGACAAAAGCCAAAACTGAGAGGGGGGAAAAAAATACAGTCGAAAAAAGAAACGGAAATGGTTTGAAAGCACACAATGCCTTGAAATGACCCTTGGTATTCTTCTGCGTAAACACATGGAGTTTAGGGAAAAGAGTGTGTTTAAGTGGCGTCCTTTGAAGTCAGCCTACTTTGTTTATCATAGATAAATGGAGGTTGGAGCGGGAGGGGAAGTGTGGAGGGAGCAGAAGCGCCTTGCCAAAAAAGGAGGGGAATTAAGGCCTTGTTGCATTGTTTTATTTTTGCAGATTGAAAACCCCAGGTATTTGCGCGAGAACCCTATTCCCCTGTCTCCGGTAAGTGCCAAGGCTTCTTAGTGCAGAGGAGGAGAGAAGGGCAGGACGTTCCAATCTTCTCATCTCATCTCTCTCTTTCTCTCTTTCTTTAATAGATTTACCCTAAGAGCCTAAGAAAAAGTAGCACCCTTACAGATGAGCCTCCCGTTTACAATCCAGATAAGGAGGTAGGCACCAAGATATCATTCCTAAATTCCCTAAATGTGTTGTCAAGCTCAAGGGGGAATCTCAGCTTCTTTTACATTCCACTGAATTCTGTCACTGGGTGTGTTTACATGCACACTAATCCTGTGATCTGAACCCAGATCATTTTCCCTCATTTGACAAATCTAAGATAACAAGCTAGATGTGTTAGTCATAATATAACCTGAAAAGGGATAATTCTTTCTCTTAATGAATCGGAGTACAGTTGTCTGTGCTTCTGTGTATGTTGGAAAGGATTTCACAAGAAATATAACAGTTTCCTAATGACAATTTCCTAATATGCACAGCCTTGGGGAGGAGAGAGAAAGGGTATTTTCTTACGCAAATGAACCAAAATATGTTTGCGGTTTGAAGAATTTAAGAACTTGCATTAAAATAACGATACAATAAATGTTGTGGCCTTGATTTTACACACCACACTCACAACCCACATATAGAGATATTACATCAAGGCCACAAAATTATATTACTGGCGCAATTAGTGGGGCAAGTTTGACTTTGGACAAGAAGGACAAACTTCATAAGACGAGGAAATCTTGAGAGGAACGAGACTCAAAAGGGATGCCATCATCTTCTGGGTGACACCAGACTGTGATTATAAATCATTCTCTTCTACACCACATTACGTGTACTATACGGTTAGTGTGCTTACGTAACCAGGAAAGTCTTTCTAGTTTTATCCTGACGTCCGGATTGTTGAAATTATCAGCTGTTTATTGATGGAGACTTGAGTACAAAACTGCTCATGGAAATTGTAGTCCAAAAGGGACTTGAGCCATCGTGTCAATAAAAAGTAGCATTATAAGATATAATAATGTATATGTGAAGTTTTCCCATTATCAGATTATCCGACATCAGATTGGTTTGCATTTATTTTTTTTTATTATTTATTACATGTATGCACATTTCCTGTTTTTTCTGAATGTCCCACTTCAAACCTCTCAAGGTTTGACAGCTGTTATGCTTCCTTAGCACTTAACAAAATGCATGATGAGAATCGATTCTTTTCCACACATGCGATGAGACCGAGCACTTAAAAGAAGTTTGACTGAATGCCCTCTTCAGGTTCTGCTTGTTTGTGAGATTTTTTGGGAAAGAAATCCCCCCAGTCTTTGATTAAAAATGTTCAAAAATTGGAATATACTGTCCTGTAAATCTGTCTACAGTTTTTGTTTAGAATAAATGCTTTGGTTTGTTGGAGATATGTGGATGATGTCGACTTTTCCTTTTTTAAAACAACACTGTTTCATATATAGCAACTTTAAGGCACACAATTTTTTTAATTACACAGTCTGTGGAAGTAAATAAATTGGTGCCATTGTGGAAAATAATCCATCTGTATTACTCACGTGCACTAAATCATGCACTAATTCTTAAAATGCACTCGTGTGGAATCATTGATTGTGATACTGAGCGTATGCTGAACAGAAACTTCTTATAGCTTAATGATGGATGGAGGTTACAGTGCCTACAACAGTGTAGGCAGCGCATAAGTAGCATCAAAACAACAAATTTAGGCTTTTTGCGCCAGCCGAAGGTTTAAGTCTAAACCGGTTGAGTGGGACTTGACAGCGATGTGCAACCGTGGCTCCGAAAGTGCCCTTTCACCCTGCGTTCGTCACAAAGGAGTTCACTTTGCTGCATTGCAAGAATGTTATTTAGATTTTGGTTTAAAGGACAACAGAAATAACTGGGGGAATAAATATTTATAGAAAAAAGTTTTTGTTGTTTTTCTCCCAGCCAATGGAGATTGCTGTAGAATTGGCTTCATTTAACAAAGAATATCTAGCCTTCTTATCTTGACCATCTGCCCGCAGCTCCTTACTGTCTGCCTCACTGTCTTTTTTTGTTGTTATTGTTGTTTTCCCACCAACTTCAAAACTACAGCACTAGTGACTAATACAGTTTTGCGATTTTTCTTGTAATTACAAAAAATGAACGCAAAATCGAACAAATTTTGTTTTGGAAAACAAAAATTCAACAATCACTCAAACACACCTGAAGGGACTGATAGGATGTACAATCTCTTCTGGAGCCTGGGCTTAAACTGTTGTAGTCTTAACTGTCCTGATTGACTGGAAAATATGTCATTCAGTGTGTCTTTGGGCTATTTATACAATACAAGCTATCATGTACACGTCCGTTCTTCTGTCCTTCAAAGTCCGTAAAACTGCACACTCGAATTAGGAATGTGGCGCCTAGCACTAGCAAGCGCACATCCAGGAGTGGGAAGGTAGAAGAAAAGCATTCTAGTAATTCTAGAAAGGTGAGTGAAAAGCTTCTCAGAAGCCACCAGGCTTTCATGAGAGGAAATGGTGCATGACTGGGCTTTTACTGTCTATGATTGGAATGGCAGCAGTGTATTGGGGTGAGAAGGAGGAGCGGGTAAAGTTATAGTGCTGCACACTGTTTCCTGCACTCATCTGTAGTCCCTCTCCTGCCAAAAGACCCCTCTAAAGACAGATTTATTCTGCACCCCCCGATTCTGTTCCAACATTTTTTCTCTCTTCAAGGAGGAAAAAAAAACCCTGCTGGCTGAATCTTTCATTTTTTTTCCTCTTTGTCTCTCACATTCCCCCCCTTTTCTCTCTCTCTCTCTCTCTCTCTCTCTCTCTCTCTCTCTCTCTCTCTCTCTCTCACTATAGCATTCTCTCACTCAAATTCTTTCTTACTCACAACTTCTTTTTCATGACAGGGTTTAAAATGGGACAGGGACACACTGAATCCAGATAGAAGTATTGCCTGGTGCTTAAGGTTTTGTCTGTTTGGATGCCACTTTATTAGGAACACATTTTCCACAGGTCATTCCTATAATTATCAAATAAGCCCATCTTGTTGCAGCAGGTCAAGAGTTGGAGTTAAACATCAACTCATGTGATCTCTGTGATTTTGACTGTGGCATGCTTGTTGTTGCAAGATGGGTCTGGTTTGAGTCGTTCTAAAAAATGCTGATCTCTCTGGATATTCACATGCAGAGTTTATACAGAATGGTGCAAAAAACCAGAAACATCCTGTGTGTGGAGGGTCTGTAGGCTGAAACACCTTGTTGATGAGAGAGATCAGAGAAAAATGAGCAGAAGAACAGCAGAAGGCCATATCGGGTTCCACTCCTTTCGGCAGGAATCCGAGGCCGTCAACAGCATAAGACTCACCCAAACCGGATAGCTTAAGTCTGGAAAAAAACACATAATTTTTGTTTCAAATCTTCAGCTGTCCGGATTGGGTTGCTTCAGATACTTCTTGTTGGCTGACAAGAGTAAAACCTGATGTGCTCTTCTGCTATATTGTAGCTCATCCACCTCAAGGTTTAATGTTCTCTATGTGCCGAGATGCTTTTCTGCTCACCACAGATGTAAAGAGAGTTTCAGTTACCATATCCCTCATGGCAGCTGGAGCAAGTCTGGCCATTCTCCAGTGATCTCTCTTATCAACTAGGTATTTCATTTGTTTTGATTTTCAAGTCATTGTTTTTTTGTATTTCACACTGTTCTGTGTACTCTAGAGGCTGCTGTCTGAAAATCACAGATCTGTTTATAAAATCCACAACCTAGCCCATCTATGCCTGTGCTACAGTTAAAATCATAGCGCTCTCACTTTTTTCTCATTCTGAGGTGAACATCTCATCACGTATCTGCATGACTGTATGCGTAACGCTGCTGTCACATGATTGGCTGATTAGATAACTACAGAAATGTTCCTAATAAAGTGGATTGCGAGTGTGTGGACATGCAGGCGTGTACATGTAAAGTGTGCAGTGTATGTAAGTATAATTGATAAACATTGTTAGTCCGCATTATTCAACCAAATAGACAGGTAAACTATATCAAAATTATGATTTAATGCACAAAGGGCAATAAACATCAAACATCAGGAGGCTGTAGCCTACATGCAAAATAATGTAATGTGTATGTATATACTGTAACAATATGTTAAACTATACAGTTCAAGTTGGCTTCAAATTGAAGTGTCATGCATGTAATTTGTAATGAAACGTTTAGTATAGAAAATCTTGCTTCATGGAAAGATGTTCGCCCTTTTCTTTTTCCTTTAACTAGAATCCTTTGGCTTGTATGTATACAGAACTCTTATATGGATTTGGTCAAGTTAACATGTTTTCAACTAAAAACATTTGTAATGTATTGCTAACAGCAGACTGTGTAGCTAGTGATCTTACTACTAAACAAAGCTTAGAGAGACTGTCCAATCCTTAGAGAAAAGTCAGTTTACATTCTAGACTCCAGAATATTTACACAAAGTAGTTTGTCAACTTCTCTAACTGTGACTGTCAGTTCAGATGTATTATTTACCGGTTGTATTTAAGGGACATAAGGGTAAAGTCAGTCTCTCAGGCAGCCTTGCAGCATATGGATATGGTTACTGAACATCATCACTCTGCTGTCACGGATGTTTTGCGTGCATATTCTTTTCTTCTTTACATATTGGATTGTTGTGTTTTTTTTTTTTTTTTTGGAAATGTCAAACTTTGATGTCAAAATGAGATTCAAGTCAGTGAAATGCTAGTCAGTGAAAATAGTTCCACACAAGAGCCAAAATTAGCTAGCTACTGAAAAATGCAATGAAACGTTTCACATTGTTAAAACTGTTCCTTTTCCAGCTTGTCTTTTGTAGATAAAAAAACACAGATTGTCACATTTTTTGGAGAAACCGCAAATATCTCTGTGGCAAAAGACCTAAAGTTGCAGGTTAAATAAACATCTCCTTACAGAAAACACCAACACATTTAAGGTTTCTAAATATTTGATGCGAAGCGTTTGTCATTCAAGGCTCTCCTGGGTTTGACTGCTTCACTCTGTGTTGGACCTGTTTCCAGAGCCCTCTATTGTTGCCTGCACTGTATGTGTCTGTCCAGCAGTGGGAGCCAGTGAGCCACTTGTACATGTGCTTATGTGTAGACAGCACATAGTAGTCTCCATCACTCAGTTGGCAGCTTTTCATATCTTTCTAAGACCCCCTCAGGCCACAGCACTGAAACATGAAAGCAGAATCACTGGCAGCAAACAGGCTGTGGCTGTAGGAATATTGGAGAAATATATCTACTGTCTTCCTTAATCGAGTTAGCTAATGCATGTGCTTTATAAATAGACTAAAAAGGATTCATCCCTTAGTCATTCTGTTTGTACACCACTAAACTGGAGCTTCTTATTAGTTAGCAATGCCCATGAGCAACTGCATGACCAATGTAATATTAAAGAAAAACTTTATGGAAAGGGTTTAATAAATTACGAGCACTCACTGGTAGTTGGATTTGTAGAAGCCAGTGGTTTCATTTGACAGTTCAAATTTTAGGAAAGGCAAAACTGCTTTCTTTAAAAGATTTGAGAAATTTTACTTTGCTTATTAGGTGATATGTTTAGCCATTAGATAAAGAAGCTTTTATAAATTACATGTACATTACAGTACAGAGAAATTTTCATCACGTATCTCAGCTTGAAGGCTGGGGTCAGAGCGCAGGGTCAGCTATGATGCAACACCCCTAGAGCAGAATGGGTGTCTGAGCAGTGGCAGTCTGAACCCCTGACCCAATGATCAGCAACTCAGAGCCTTAACCACTGAGCTACCCAAAAAAAACCCATGTTGCTACACTTCTGATGGAATCAAATTTTCTTTGTTGGATTTTGTGGATTAAGGCCTTATGGGAAACAACATCGATCATCTGAATCGTTGTGTTTTTATATTTCAATCCAATACGACTCAAACTCTCTTTTGTATTCTTTGAATTCATTTTTCAGATAAGGATTGATGGCTACACGTTGTACACATGACTTCTACAGTGTGGTTGTTGCTTTAGAATAGGTTGTGTCCCATATTTGCACACCTAAAAAATAAAAAAGGTGTTATTGTAGCCAGCAAAGCTTTCTTTTGCCTGATAAACGTTTAAAGCTAATTCTAATATTTTTTGCTTATGTAGGACAAGACCACTATTAAAACTGTCTGATCCTTTCACAGATTTTTAAGGAGATACAAGTTGCTATATGATTATGAATTAAACAGACAATAGTAGATTTATTTAAACCAGATTTAAGCTTTATTAAATTGGTCACCGATTTCTCAATAAGTTTGAACGGGTAATCATCAGAAACAAAGAGCGAGCGTAAATATTTAAAAACAACCTAATTTAATAAAAGGCACGCTTCAGAACACATAAATGAGTTGTGTTTTTTTGTGGAACTACTTCTTGTTTTGCAGATTCGCTCCTTCATTTTTTTTATGTTTCGCGCCGCTGGAGCTGAGAAGCACAAGCCATATTTCCGAACTTAGGCGTGTCAACTATTTACAGAATAAATAATTGCGGCTCAAAGCACAGTTACTGTTATTAGTAGATTATTTTCCTGTAACAACACATCCCAATTTAAATGTGTTTTTTTTAAATGTGTTTTTTTATGACAACACATACACAGTACATTTTATCCATTTATAGCAGCTGTAAAAGTTCATCAGCTTCTGTTTATTTTTTTTCTCTCTTTTTCTAGAAGGCAATTTAGACAACAACAAAATCCGAAAATCCAAAATTCCTGTATCCGAAATGTAAAGGAACACTGGAGACTCATTACTAAAGTGCTAAACAATCACTTTTGTGAGTATGTCAATACTGTAACAAAGTAATGACCGGAGCCAATCATAATGGAGACTTCAGCTGGACTGAGGTCTAATAAATATTAATGAACACTAAAGTATTTATTCTGAATACTGTGGTGAGCTGAGAATGGGTGGTGACTTGAAAGACTGGAGAAATTCCCATTATTTTTAGAGTAAATATCACTTAGGCTGTGTTTCAAACCTCAACGTAAAATCGGCTTTAAACAACGTGAATAATGATTTGCTAAATTGCTGATATGAAACCTGGCTGTCTACGATTTTTGGATCGCGCCAAACATTCCAGTGATGATAAGCTTCTGGCAAGAAACACTTCTGTACATTTGCGGTGTGATTTATTTTAGTGTATCAATACAAAATAAATAATAAAAAAATTCTTCTGTTTAATTTATATTATTGATTAGTGTATGAGTGTTGAGTGAAGCAAATCTTATTAGGTTCATTTTGTCGAAAAGGTTGTCATCTGAAATATTAAAAATCTACTAATGTAATGATTATGTATATGTTATTATTATTATCATTACATTTTCAGAGTTGCCATAGTTAAGCCTGGATTATCTTGTTTCACGTTTCACGCTGCTCATACTTTACCTGGGGTTAACAATTAATCCTGGCTCTTTTATAATCTGATGTTTCACACTGTACATTCCTAAACCCTGGCTTAAAGTTCTTAATATTTGCAGCATCAGTAACCATGATTGGATAAATACAGCATGCAGTCAATTTCAATTTAAGCTTGTCTCACACTTTCATGTCGTTAAGAATATTAGATTTAAATGAGAATTTAAGAATTGGGTCTAAAATAAAAAAACAAAACAAAACAAAAAAAAACTTCCATATGAACGATTATATGTTTTATATTGTAGAACATTTCATTTATTTAATCCATTTTTTCTTACATTATATGGAGTCACTACCCTGCCTGGGTGTAACAGCTGTTATTCTAAGGATATGTTAATACTGTAATAACCTGTAATACTGCTTATTTCTTATTATGACTTCCTGTCTTTTCGGGAAATCAGGTTTTTCAGTTGTTCTCCGACGTACAGTATTACACAAACTGCCTTGTGTTCGTTGGGGTGTTTAAGGAGGAACTGAATAATAGTTCTTTTTATTCAGGCCTGTCATGAATGGTGGAGATTTGCATACATTTTAAAAATACCAGAAGTCGTAGGTTTTGGCACAGAGAAAATCTGTAACGCGTCTCCTTCAAGCCCTGAAGTGACTGTGGAAAGTCATGAGCACCAGCATGCATGGTTTAAGGCACTTTAGGATGAGTGTGTGTGTGTGTGTGTGTGAGTGCGTGTGTGTATATATATATATATATGTGTGTGTGTGTGTGTGTGTGTTTTTTTAATCTTTAAGCTAAAAATCACACTGACCTCAGAAATGACTCTGTGGTATAGCTTAAGAACAGATGCATTGTCTTTAATGAGGAAGCTGCTTATACTTGCCCTAAATTGCAGTTTAACAGTTCAGCTTGAACAAATTAGTTAACGGCAGCAGTGGCATGTAGAGAAGTGTTTTAATATTTCTAGTATTAAGGTGCAGAATGAACGCTGCCGAAAAGATTCATCAGATTCTGTTTACACGTCGCTCATGTAACTGCCAAGACGCAGCAGATGCTCTGTTCCACTGTTTACTCGCATATTTCCACAAAGCAGAGATTAAAACCATATAGTGTTTATTCAAACGTAGAGCTGTTACTAAGGAATTTTCTATTCAAGCCGTATTGGAGTTTGAAACAACGAGCTAAAAGTGTGCATGTTTTGCAAATGTGCTCCCTGAGGTAATGCGTGAAAACACTGAGGGTTGAGGGGAAAAAAAAAACGAGAACAGCTGCTCAGTGCCTTTCTGTCTTTTACCTGCTCTCATCTTTCCATCCTCCATCAAACTGCCTTCATCTCTCCTCCACTCCCAACCCGTTCCGTCTCTCCTCTAAGAAAGTTGCGGCGTCTCTGCGAACGCGACCGAGGAGCCGAGCAGTTGTCGCACGCCTCATCGGCTGTAGGAAAAATAGTTTTTCAAACCACCATTGATGCACTTTGACAAACTTTGCTTAAAAGGTGTCTTTTTGGAGGCGTTACAAACAACAACAACAACAAACAGCGACGTACCGCCCACGTTAGCGTCTGCACCAGCAGGAACTGTTTGAATGCGTGACTTCAGTCAGGAGCAATCTTCTCCACTGACGAGTCTCCTGTGGTCTCTCTGGTCGCTCAAGATAAAAGACACAAGCAGAAATCAGAAAACATGCAAGGTTGCCTTCCAAGGCTTCTCAAAAGTAGGGCAGATTAAGGTGGCTAAGTGCAGGTTTTGCTAGAGCAGGTTCTCGTGAGAACCATGCAGCCTTTTTTCAGCTCATCATCCTCTTAATCTCATATCATGGATGTGTGTGTTTGTGTGTGTGTGTGTTTGAAGCCATGAGTGATTTAAGCTGTTAATGTGAATTTTATCCGGGTGTGTTTTGTGCCTGTGGCTTATGCATCTTTCCCACATGTACTGTAGTATGTAGTCAGTTTGAATCGCACAATAGTGGGTTATAGTGTATAGTTTGTTTAGCAATTAAAAATGGAAAGTGCACTACTAAGTGTGAAAGTGCCATTAGGAGGCTTTCATATATGGAGTGTTGCACTGAAATATGTCTGCGCTAGATATCTGGACCAAGGGAGAACCTTTAATACTGCTCACAGACTAGTTATTCACACACAACTGACTGTGTGGTTATATAAAAATAATCCCTGCCGTGGTGTGAAGAGGAATGTCTTTACCACCTTGAAGTGGACTATTTAGTATAACAGTACAGACTAGAGGGTGTTATTCTGCTTCCACCACATCAAATATCCAACAGATACAATGGTGACTTTATTAATGAGTAACACATTGTGTGTTTTGAGAGTTTATAGTTAAGATCTAATGCTGTAGATGTTTCTGTTATCACCTACTTTATAGCCATGATCAACATTCATTCCCTCAGCAGCATCTGCTTTTCTCTCACTCTCTTAATCTCTCTCTCACTTGTTCTCTCTCACATTTTCTCTCTCTCTCTCTCTCTCTCTCTCTCACTCCCTCCCTCCCTCTCTCACTCACTTGTTCTCTCATGCATTAATTCTCTTTCTCTCTCTTTTTGCTCAAACTTTCTCTCTCTCTCTCTCTCTCTCTCTCTCTCTCTCTCTCTCTCTCTCTCTCTCTCTCTCTCTCACTCCCTCCCTCCCTCCCTCACTCACTTGTTCTCTCATGCATTAATTCTCTTTCTCTCTCTTTTTGCTCAAACTTTCTCTCTCTCTCTCTCTCTCTCTCTCTCTCTCTCTCTCTCTCTCTTTCTCTCTCTCTCTCTTTTTTGCTCTCTTTCACTCGTTCTCCCAGTCTCTCTTCCAATCGTTTGTTCACTCACTCACTCACTCTCTTTCTCAAGAAAAACATCACAAAACAAAATAAACACATTTTGTCACGTTACCATGAATGTGGAAATTAGAACCTCTTCAGACTCTTGCATACTGGGAAACTTGAGTCTTACAAAGCTCCTTCTATGAATGTTAACAGACATGACAACATTTATTTAAAAAAGCTGTGTATGAGCTGTTACTTTACAAACAATAATGTTTGAGCCTATTACTTGTGCGTGTTACTATAAACGCTCTGGACGATTGCGTCTGTATGATTAAAATAATTACACAATGCATCACAATCCTTCTGACTCTTAAATCTAACAAGCCAAAAGGTGTTGATTTCCTCTGTATGTTGGGGATAACCGAAATCACTGGGTAATACTGAACTCTGTTTTCTCAAAGCTAAGAGCAAACTTGATTTTTTTAGTGTCAGTAGGAAACCACTACTTTATAAAGACATCTTTTATTTAAATTAGCTTAAAGTAGAAGGAACATGAAGGACATGTCTAATACATGTCACGTTTTCTGAGCTCTTTTTGCAAGGACTTCGAACACCAGATCAGATTATACAAAAATTCTTGTTTAAACAGAATGTATTTTTTGTAGTTTTCATTGAAACAGAGTGAATCTGATTTGGTTGAATTTGATTGGTCATATCCCTGTTGAATCTGATTGGTTGAATCACAGTTGAATCTGATTGGTCACAATTTTGATTAACCTGACACAACAGCAACCCTCATAGTAGTTCTAGCAGAACTGCAACTAATATATTAATACAACATGAATACGTCATTGTTTCTCATACTCAGGGACATTACAGGCAAGGCTTTATTAACATTGGTGGGAAATTTGTGATTGTGGGGGCAAAAGAAGTAAAGAAAAAAATAATTTAAATGCCAAATTTCCGTCAACTGTTTTATTCCTCTTATTCCACAGTGATTTGCCTTCTAAAAACAGTTAGATTTTTTTATTTGCTTTGTTTATGTAGTAACATTTAAAGGTGCATTTATTTAAGATCACGGCCCGTATTCATAGATTCTTGCTCATAGTGACAAAATTCTAAGAAAATTCTTAGAAATGTGGCCGTTTTCTAGATTCAAGTAAAGATGAAAGTTATTCATGAAGCATCTTAACCCTTAAAAGTGCTCATAAGGTCAAAAAGCGTTAGAAGTAGTGAGGAGGACTTTTAAGAGGATTAGAAGTTTCTTTAGCAGAGGAGAAAACGGACAAAAAGTGAAGAGGAGAAGAAATGTGTTGCATACAATATTTAATAATGATAGCGAGAAATGGCATATATTTATATAAATTTGGTGCTGAGACATTTCTGTGCTGTCGGAGATGTTTACATTTGCGTTACATTACATTTGTAACACACAGATGTTAGCGTGCCTCTAATACGATCGGTTACGAACGTAATCCCTACACGATATAGCCTCAAATATCAACATACAGACAAAGTGAAGGCTTAGCTCTCTTTTTTTTTACAACCAACCACAGTCTTCAGAAGCCATAAGTTTAAATGTAAGTTAATAAATATAGTAAATGAAAAATGTATAGTAAATGAAAAAATCAGATCATTGGAAGTGATAAAAGTGAGCACTATTAGTCACAGAGTGGTTGAAATCTTTTCATCCATATTTATACCTTTACATATTTGTATCTTTAAATAAATGTATATAAAAGGTTGCCGACGATAGATACAAAGGAGACCGTTAAGGGTCAATAACGGTTTTGGAACTCCTTTGTGTCCTGATATTGGATATCCCTGCCCTCTGTGATCCTCTCTGGTGTAAAACGACAGTAGCAGATTACAGTGTAAGGTGACCGGGCACATTAGCAGTGAGCCCAAACGTCACTTAGCACTCCCTGACCTGTAATCGCAGTAATCTCTGCTATCATAGTGCCATATGTTTACTCCTCAGTGAACTCTCCGATCTTCACTGGCCTATCAGCTGAGGAGTTATTTCCTTTTAAACAACTGAGAAGGTGTGTGTGTGTGTATGAATCTAATTGTGTGTGTGCTAAGGTCAGCTATCATAATTAAATCATAATGGGGTATTATAATGAGTAAATGACTATAATTATTTTGTAAAAGTAGCTTCACTCTTTCAACAACCCTCTCACTGGAACAGTGTGAGCTTGTGATTGCAAACGTGACTTGTTTTGAAATGTAGGTTATAGATTTTTGTGTTTTTGGGTTAAAATGTATGATCTTAATTGATCTTGGCAAATGTTTCACTATTATCAACCAATTCGAGCGGCCTGTTTTAGATCAGACATGCTTTTTTGGCAAGGAAGATGATTATATTTACTTTGTCAGGCATAAACTCAGAGCACAACAAAGTACTACCTGGAATCCGATGCCGACTGTTTTCTATATACTGGAATACAGAAACATTTTCATTTAATACTATTAAGCATTTCAGTGTCGACAGACGCTTTTGAAACCTTATTCATTATGCGAAGTATTCATTATACCAATATTGAGTACGGTTTTGCATTGGTCTAAGAACTGCCTCAATACTTCTTAAAAGATGTTAGAAATTAGTTGAGATTCTGGTCCATGTTGACATGATTACGATTTTCCTGTGTTTTTTTTTTTTTTCTAGGTGCATTCCAAATTTAATGAAATTAGTTTGAGTTGACTTTTGCTTTGTGGCATGGTGCATAATGAAGCTGGAAGTATCCATTAGAAGATATTATATTGTGGCCATGATGGGATGCACATGATCAGCAACGATGCTCATATGGTGTGTGGCATTCAAGTGACCACTGATTGGTATTAACAGGTCCAAAGCCTCCACCAGCCTGGACTATTGACATAAGGCAGGTCGATGAGTTCATTCTGTTGGTGCCAGATTCTGATCCTTCCATCTGTGAGCAAAAATCAACATTCATCAGACCAGTCTATGTTTTTCCAGTCATCAGCTGTTTGGTTTGGTGAGTCTGTGGCCACTGCAGCCTCAGCTTTCTCTTCTTGGCTGACAGAAGTGGAACCTGACGTGGTCGTCTGCAGTTGTAGCCAAAATGTGACATGTTGTGCATTCTGAGATGCTTTTCTTGTCACCACAACTATACAGAGTGGTTATCTGGGTTACTGTAGCATTTCTGTCAGCTCAAACCAGTCTGGCCATTCCTTGTTTACCTCTTATCGTCAACAAGGTGCTTCAGTCAGCAGAACTGCCTGTCACTGGCTGGTTTTTCCTTATTGTAAACTCTAGAGACTACTGAGGATAATCAAAGGAGATCACCATCTGATTACCAGCAATAAAGACACAGTGAATCACCGAGATCACGTTTTTATCCCCTTTCTCATGGTTGATGTGTGTGTGTGTGTGTGTGTGTGTGTGTATATATATATATATATATATATATATAGACACATATACAGACACACACACACACACATATATATATATATATATATATATATACATATACATATATATATATATATACATATATATATGTATATGTATATATATATATATATATATATATATATATATATACATATACATATATATATATATACAGCTTTTATCCCTTCATCTAGCTTTTAAACTGGCTAGATGAAGGGATCTCCGATATGAAGGCCTTCCTGTGTCTGAATACTCCCTAATTTCAGACACACCCATTATCAACAAACATCCTTCAGCACTCTTATAACACAATTCCATATTGTGGTCTGTATTTGGTCTGCATGGAATATTTTCATGCAGAGCACTGATTAGTCTCCATAATGGTAAAAATTTATATTGTCCACACAAATTGGTCCTCTGCACTAAGGCCATCCTTAAAAATATTCTTGTTTGCCGTGACCCGACCGACACTGTCTATTTAGGACTGACTCAAATTTTATTTTTTTTTTGCTTTAAGTCCGACCGACTTGCCGGTTGTAAATTTGCGCTAAGACCGACCAATTCTTTTTTTTTTACTCTTCAAACAGCTAATACAAAAGTAATAAAATAATATTAATTATATTTTAGTAAGTATTGCAAATATATAAATTGCCTAGGCCTACATACAAACGAAGGCTACGTTCTTTCTTTTAAATAAAAACCTGTGTTTACATCTATGTTTACACTATTGGTTAACAGATGTCACACTATGACCTGTGCGTTCGCTTCGTCTCATACTCTCATTCACTGTCAGAATCAATGGTTCGCGCTTGGTAATGATAGCTGCAGCTACAGTAAACAAAATGTTTGCGGTCACCATTCAAAGTCATACAGGTTCGGGCACCATAATACATCTAAAAAATTCATTAAAACAGCTCGACACCGCTTTAACTTGCCACGAAGTTCTGGAAAAACTGTGCCCAGATCTTTTCCCATCCCTTCTCCCGAATAGTCAATATAGCCTGTATCAAAATGAGGTTTGCAATGATGTGCCCGAAGGCATGGGTTGAAGACCCAGTCAGTGATGTCACGATATGCTAATGTGTTTAAATTCATACCTACGTAATCACCATCACCAAAATTGTACTTTTTTTTTTTTTTTTACATTGAAACTTGGAAAAAATATAGACCTACCTACCAACCCTTTTTTTTTTTTTTTTTTTTTTTTTTTACTGTTACTGCAAACCAAATTATTTTTAAGGATGGCCTAATTATGTCGGTTAGGGTTAGATCACACACCGTTTGTTGGGGAACAGTGCTAGCTTTCATAGTAGGTCTTTTCTGTTTTTGCTGATGCCATTTTGTGCCCTAGGGAAGATCTGATAAGGCAGTGGCTGTCCGATGAATGATCGGAGTCCCTGTTCAGCCTGGGGCAAGGGAGGCGCTTTTCAAAAGTGCCGCGCTTGCCAGATCAAACATGCCACATCAGGAATGCCTGGCGGCCGTGTTGTTGAGAGACACAGCAGAAGGACGCACAAAGTGTGCGCCTCTGTGAGGGAGTGAGAAACAGCCCCACCCAGTTAGGGTTTGCTGGAACCTGAATTAATGTGTATATTTATAAAAGTAAAAGTGAGAGCACACGCCTCTGCACACAGACCTCTGTATGGGTTTGCCAACCTGAAAGACCTGAGTGAAGCTGCGTTGCAACTCGTCTCGGAAAACCGTTGAACCTTTGTAGGTCTGTAGATCGCAGAAATATTGAGCTGAATTACAAGGCCTGGCTGAGAGCAATTTAATCACTGCTGTCTTATGCACTTCTTCCCTTCCACAATGTTATTGACATGAGAGTCACAGAGCAAACAGAACTGGCAGGGCGAGTTGCTTCCAAGATGAAGCACGAAGAGTTTGGGCTTTAAACAAAAGTGGATTGAAATGCTAATGAACATTGATTCCACACTTTGTGGCACTTCCATAGAGGTGCTTAATTTTTTCATCTACCTTTTCCTCATCTGAGCAGAAGTGGCTTAGTCTTAGTGAACAGATGGTCTCCATTCTTTTGTTTGTTCTCTTAATAGCTTTTTGTGCCAGGAAACAACATTGTGGCTGATTTGCACACTGACTTTTTCAAGATGACTTTCAGTGGAACAAATCTAAAATGGAGAATTTTTTATTGAAACTTTGGGGTTACAAGCGAGTTGCAAAACTTTAGCATGTGTATTGAGTTAGACAGAATGTGAATAAGTAAATGTTGACAATTATAAGTGTAAGACATTCTTTCCTTCTGTTTAGATGTAATAGAAAGCTTATGAAATCATTTGTCAGCGTATAAGTAAACCAAATCGACTTACCTTCTTACGGAAAAAAAAAACCCTCATATTTTTGAAAGAATTAGTCAAAATTTTAGATGTGCATTGTTGCATTAAATCTGTAGGTCAAACCTACGTCTCCCCTAACTTCCAGGGATGGTCCGAAAACACTTGACCAAAAGCATACCAAGATCATTTGAGAATGTCATGTAGTTTTTGCATAAAATAAGGCTGTAAGACAGCAATCATTCCCTTTCTCCTTCTCGCCTCTGTGCCTGTAGTGAGATGATCAGAGATATATCATCTTTTTATTTTTTTATGTACGAGAGGCTTCATTCTTTCATATTACCAGCAGTATTTATATAGATTTCAAGGGTTCCTTAGCATTCTGTTAGTTTTGATTCAGTTTTCTGTTCAGTTTGGTCTCTAAAGCATCTAAAAAAAGGCCCTCCAAATACAAACAAGAATTCTGCACTGAAAATCTGTTTTTAAAAGACCCCTTTAATACACTTTTGCGATTTAAACCTGTACAGTATTTCATCATCTTTTCCAATGCGTTCCAGATTATTTGTACAACCAGAAAAAAAAGCTGACCATGTCCATGTTTTTTTTTTTTTTTTTTTTTACTTTTCTTGAAGCTGGACAAGCTCACTGCTTTTCGTTGTACTCTGAAACCTGAAGTCTCTCTTAGTCTGCTTTGTCAGTGAGCTTTACATTTGTTGAATTGTCTCTATTTGCGTACGGATAGTAACGCCAATTCAGGAAGCCAAGTTTCTGCTTTCGAATATTTTGCTCTGCTGTCTGACTGGTTACACTCCTGTTAGAGGTGGGAACTAGAAGAGGAACATTGAAAGCCCAAATTATAGAACAGAGCTGTAGATAACTGTGGCTACTCGGGAATGTGGGAGCTCAGTGCTTAAGGTGTTGGACTACTATTCGGAAGGTTGTGATTTCGAATCCCAGTCCACCAAACTGCCAGTGTAGAAAGGGACCCTGAGCAAGGTCCTTAACTATCTCCATATAAAATGAGATAAAATGTAAGTCGCTCTAGATACAGATGTCTCCAAAATGCTGGAAATGAAAATGAAATGCTTTAAAATCATATCTTGTGGTATCCATTAACCTTACATCTCAACACAAATTCAACAAAAGTGAAAACATTTTGAATGAAAAAATGCAATATTTAGATATGCAGTATTGTGTGATTTTATTTATTGTTTTGATACTTGAGTGGAATAACAGCACAGTAAAACAACACATCGAGGGCAAAGACACCGTAGGCCCCTGGTCCTCAAAATATGATTCATGAAGCATAACCACAGGGGTCTGTCATTTTTTCAGCCTTCAGCTAAGTTCTTTTTAATACTCTATCTATTTTGAATTTATTAGAATTATTTAACTGGTCACTGGTTTTACTCCAAACCTCAATAACTCAGCAAATGAGTATGCTTTGAAATGATAGACGCAGTGTGCTCTGTAAGTGGAAAGTTAGGAATAAAACAGTTCTGTGACTCCAGTAAATACAGAATATGGTTACGCAAATTTACATAAGGAGCTGAATTATACAATATTTGCGTTATGTTCATAAAGTAAATGTGTACTGAGATGAACAGGGTAAAGTTCTGTAGGATACATTAAAGGATACTGTATGATGAATATCACTTGATTACTTAAACTGTCAAATTTACCAAACTCCAAAACCAAAATGTTTTGTTATCAGTCTCAGTATTGTTAGTAGGAGAGTTTTTAATTGAGTTAGACCCTGATTTGTTCCTTTTTTTCCCCCCTTTCTCAGTCTGAAATGAGGATCAAAGTTCTGGAGGCCAAATACCAAGAGGAGAAGCTGAAGCTCCAGCAGAGACATGATGCCGATGTTCAGAAGGTTTTTCACTATTAACTCTATTCCTTCATTCACTTTTATATCTCTCACACCTCTGGCCTATATGACTACGTGACTGGAAAGATCTCAGCCCTGACTTTTTTTTTTTAAGATTTAATTATAAAACCTGTCAAATTTACACAATGTACCAGAGCTGAATTAATGACCCATCTGAATGAAAGCATGAGATTCTTTGCATAACCATCTGGCAATTGAGCAGGGTGTAATCTTTTTATTGTCTTCTTTATGAATCATGCTGAGTTGTCTGTCATTGTGCAGATGTTGAGGAAATAAAGGCTGTGTGTGTTTAAAATGGCACATAGGTCATGGGTCAAAGGTAATGTAAAAAGTCACTTGCATGTAAAATGCCATGTCATTTTCTCTTAGAGATTCTATCATTCAATGACAGGGTGGTGTGATTTTTTTTTTATTTTGTAAATATATATATACTGTTAACTGTATATATATACTGTTATATATATAAACTGTTTGTACAATACACAGTATACAGTACAAGATGTCTGAGTACTGCAAGCAGCAATAGTGTGTGTATCAGATGGGGATGAAATGAGGACTGACTGTTCTTACAGTGCAGTTTATGTAGATGTGAAGTGGAGTGTAAGAAGTTTGCAAAGAGCATGTCGGTGCTTTTCAACGGCAAGTTGCATATAATCAAGGTCAGCTGTTAGGATTCATTACTGTTTCTTAAAAACTCAGAAAAATTACGTTCTTAATGAGACCTTTACCACGATGGTTGGTACAAAAAAACCTACCTTCTGCCTTTGCTACTATTTAGATCATGAATTAACAAACATAATTTATTGTGCTTCCTCAGTGATGAAGAAAACTCTCCCTGTACTCATTGCCTATATAAAAGCAATTTTAATAACAGTCAGCTGTAATTAAAATGGCTAATTATAATAATTGGGTAATGATGATAAGTGGATTTTAATTGTAGACCAGAACGCGAGGACTGCATGTGTGACTGAAACTGTGATTACAGTGCAGTATTGTTTGTGAATTCTTCTCTCTCTTTCATCGAAGGATACTAACTACCTTACTTTCAAGGCGTAACTGTTTCTAAAGTTCATCTTGCGCGAGTTTGTCTTATTTATTGCTACTAACACCAGAGTGAAAACATGAGCTCGGTGTGTCTCGTACTGACAATGCGGATCATACGCCAGTAAGTGTTTATCTGTTTCAAAGTCCATCTACCCCTCATAAACAGAAAAAGTCACAGACAGCTTGGCGTCTCCTCTCAAACACACATACACACTCACAAAGATGCCCTAAAAGCCTGAAATGACCCTGCCTAAAAGCAGCACATCTCCCGAAGCAGACGCAGGCTCTCGGCTCTGTTCTCTCGCCGTCATGACTTTCCCATGTGCGGCTGAAATGCTCTCTCTTAAGGAGGCGATTAGAAAATTACATGTGTCCCTAAATGTTCCATGAACTTCTCTTTACCCTTCTCTCCCTCTGCCATTCTGTCTCGTCCAGAGGCTTTCATCTCTCAGGATGACAAGCTTAGCAGCAGAGAGTGCACTTCTGAGGACTAAAACAGGCCAAATAATCCACTGATGGCACTGTGACTTTTTTCCCCTTCTCATAGGGTGGAAATAATAACTTTTAGGGGATGCTTTTTCCTGTTTAAATCAGAAGTCAGTGTTTCAAGGACAGCACGTCTCTCTGAAATGTGCCCATTCCCTTTTTTTGTCATACTCTTTTCCACTCTCTCTCTCTCTCTCTCTCTCTCTCTCTCTCTCTCTCTCTCTTTTCAGCTAACACCCTCCTTTATTAGTCTACATGAGAGTGAAAAGGGCTATGAAGGCTGGACCCTAGAAAGCACATTTCAAATTAGAAGCTCTATTGCATTTCGACCCCTTATTACTGGAAAAAAAAATCCCTTTGAAGACTGGTTTAGTGTGATTTTTTCCTTCCTTTGTGTTAAAACCTCAATAGCTCTCCATGGACACCGAGCCCTAATTAGTCTCATGGTTTCTTATATTAAAACAATAATTAATAAAGATGTTAGCTGTCCTCGTGTTCCCTTCCATGCTTAGCCGGACATCACGGAGAAGAGAGACGCTTTAGATCTGCACGTGTGTCTCCTTCATCAAAGCCCTTTTGGGAGGATGTCAATATTTGCTCAGGTGCATCTTTTCGCTACAAATGGCACACAAACATCCAGACAATATCTACATCGAGAGCTCCGTCTTATCCTTGCCAGTGGGTGTCTCTTGTTCACTCTGGCAGCCTGCTGGGCTTCGATTTCTGTCCACTCTTTCTTTCTTAGAAGCACGCTCAGCACTGCTGGGACGCCAGTTGCCGAGCTTTGAACCGAAACCTCGACCCCTTGCACTTCCTGCAGGGAACTATGCATTAGAAGAACAAATGGCCCAATCAGAATTAACAAATGGACCCCCCTATCGTATGCCACCGCAGATAAAGAACTAAAATATATCTGCTTGGAATTTTTGTTCTGCAGTTCTAACACTAAACACTCGAGGCTTGTGCCAAACTCACATCCACCGTAGACCAGGCTGGATTTTTTTCAGTAACACTTTGTTTTGAAGGACAGTATCTATCAAAAAATAGATTTACATTTCCAGCATTTAGCAGATGCCCTTATCCAGAGCAACTTACATTTATCTTAAAATGTACATTATATATTAAGGGTTAAGGGCCTTGCTTAGGGGCCCAGGAGTGGCAGCTTGGTGGACATGGGAATTGAACTCTCATCCTTCCAATCACCTTAAACCTTAAGCTACCAATTCCCTACTTAAATGCGTAATAGATATATACATACTGTAACTATGTATGTCTGGAACATTCTGTTGGATATTCATGTGTGTCAGGAAAAAAAATGTTTAAGACTACTAACAGGATAAAAAAACATGCAAATCTCTACGTAGAGTTTGAGGAAAGTCACGGAATTCAAAGGCCATGCTTAAAGTGCTGCCATTTCTACGTCTGGGTTATTTTTTACAATGTACCTGGGGGATAGTGATAGGGTTCATATTTCATTAACAAATAAATAAATAAAAAACATTCAAGTTTAGTCCATGTCTTATTTTTCTCCATGGGAAAAATGTGATTTCTCTGACTTTTATCACTGCATTTTAAAAACTGCTCATCTCCTGGTATGTTCACACTGACAAAAATGAGCATACTAGCCTGAGCTTACAGGAAGTCTATAGTAGCTCAAATAATCACTGTTTATAACTGTCCTGAGCAGAAAAGCATTTCGGAGCACATCAAACCTTGAGGTCATTGGGCTACAACATTGATGATCATATCGGAACAATAGCAAGAATCTTATGCTGTTGTTGGCACAGAAACACCCAAACTGGACAGCTGAAAAAAAAAATAAAAATGTGGGTGATTCTGTGTAAAAAACAGCCTCATATTCTCAGATACTAAGTTTCTGAAACACTCAAACCAGCCCATCTGGCACCAACAACCTTGGCACGATCGATGTGAATGTTACCTGAAGCTCTTGACCTGTACAGTATCTTGATTGGCTTCTTAGATAACTACATAAGTGTGCAGGAGTTTATAATAACATGGGCGGTGAGTGTCTGTCTAAACATGACATCACTCTGTTGGCATTGAGTAATTATATCATTAGGCAGCTAAGCATAATTGTTTTCTTTGAATTCTTTTATTTAACGTGGAGTTGCTACTATGTCGTAACGTCGACGCTATGATGTTATTTCTATATTTCTGCATTGGATTTTCCTTTGTTTTGAGTTTTGTACAATAAACACAACAATTGGAGAATCATAACATAAGACCAATGACCAATAAGTGTTATTACATATTTATCTTGGATCTTCTCTGTTCAGTTGTACATGAATGCTGCTTCTTAACGGCTTTATACCTGATATTTTTTACATTAGTTCCTGTGCGTGGTTCCTTACATGTAATGTTCAAATATGTTCTTTGCTTATTAGCAACTTCTGTATAGTAAGTGTAGTGTATTATAATATATTCCGCAGTGTGGTATATATTATAATACACTATCTCTCTCTCTTTCTCTCTCTCTCTCTATCTATATATATATATATATATATATATATATATATATATATATATATATATATATATATATATATATATGACTATAATATATACCGTAGTGTGGGAGTCGGCATGTACTTTTACAATCCATTATCAAAGTATGTAACAATAATTATGGTAATAAATACCACACACCTACAAATTATACACAATGTACTCACCAGAGAGTGCAATTGTCTATCCAACCCTAACTTGAGCTTTTACCATTTTCCTGTAAGAAATGTGCAACATAGAACTATAAATATAGTGATAATTGTCTAACGATTATAAGGCAATTCATTTGAAGTAATTAAAGGTCATGAGGTTTACTCATCTTCTAGATTTTACACCGTAAGAATGGAGAGATCGAGGAGTTGAAGAACCTGCATCGGTCCAAGATGAAAGAAGCAGAGGAGGCAGTGAGAGCACTGGAGAAAAAAGGTGAGAGGTCTCACACACACACATACACACACACACACACGTACATTACTCATTTCTTTTTTTTCATAGAAGCGATAGTGAAAATAGCTGTGAAGGGTAAGAACATCAGTTTAAAAAGTAAGAATGTGTGTGAAAGAGTGTTGACAGAGCTTTGCCCTGCAGCCAGGTCTACTTTTTTAGTTTCTTTCCCTCTTTCACTCTTTCTCTTTTGCTCTGCTTCTTCTCTACCCCACAGTTCAAAGCTTGCTGCGCGAGTCTCAGGTCATCCGCCAGAGCAAAGACAAGCAGATCGCAGAGTTGAAGAAAATGTTGGATCAAAGTGCTGACTCTCTGAAAAACGAATGGGAGAAGAAGGTACGGCTGGGCTGAAATGTCTTCGATTTCTGCCGAAGCCTGTGGAGGAGCTTTATTTATTTTTTTCCCCCTCGTCGGCTTTACAGAGCTCAAGGCCTTCTCTTTAAGTTTCAGGATGAAGAGAAGCCATCCTCTGAGTTACTGTGTATTTACTGTGGAGGAAAAAACATTCTGTATGTTTTCCAGCTTCTCTTCTGGTGCTTGATGTTTGTGCACAAGTTTGTGTTTGAAGTCTTTCTTCCTTTGGGCTTCTCACTGTTCTGTTCAGTGGATGTACAGCTTATCCTGACCATTTGCAGGACAGCTGCAAAATGCACACAAATCACACAAAATCACAGTACATGCCTGGTGATATTATTTTTCCCCCTCGATGTCTGCCATGCAGCAGACCAGGTTGTGGGTTTTGCTCCTAAGTACCATAACAGATAACCATAACCAAAACCACACAATGCCACATCCACCTGTAGATGGAAACTAACCAGACAAAACTCTCTGTGCTCTCTAGGTGCGAGGAGCCATCTATTCTGTCTCCTCCTGTTAGTCACTGCAGTAGATATGACGTCTGGGCTTGGGGGAAGCACATCTTAACTCTCCCTGGATGGTAGTTGTTGTCTGATAGCGGACTGAGCTGAGCTGCCTATAAAGGATTGGCACGTGACTATACTAGAAAGATTTATTAAAAAAAATAAATAAATATATATATATATATATATATATATATATATATATATATATATATATATAATATATATATAAAAGATATATACATAATGTCTGTGTCCCAGGTTTCTGATTTGTTCACTTGTGTTTTGAAGCAGATGATTTGATGTGTACATTTTGGTAGTGAATATTTAACATGTATCCAAAAATATTTAATTTTTCCAAATGACTATTGCTGGAAACAATAACAGTAGCACCAGCAGTCAAGCTGTCATGGCAGCTCCCAAAGGCCACTGAACTACATTTCCTTTCAACCCTAGCACATAAAACTTTCTAATCACTTGCACCTAATTAGTACCATTATATAAGAGTCTATTAAAAAAATGATATAATTCTATTTGTCAAGCATTTGTTGTAATGTGCCATAGTATCACCCATAGTCCCATCCCCTCAAGTTTCTTCTTCAACTTGTTTTTCTTTTCTTTTTTTTTTTTAAATACAGTTTTTGAGCTGTTTGTTTTGCAAAATATATAATACGCGCTCGATCCATCTTGGCCTTTTAGCAGAACTTTCCCGGATTTTGTTTATGCTAGTAAACACCACCACTATGCTTGTACGACACACAATTGTGATTAAAGTATTTAATTGTCCACGACTGATAACATGTAAGTCAGATGAGCGCCATTCCACCGTTTGAGTTTTAAGGAGGATAGGAGAGGGTGTTATGTAATGTTATTACCAGCTGCAGAGTCAGGAACTGCATGTCAGCAACAGCGATCACTAAAACTCAGCTTTTGGGGTGATTCTCTTAGCTAAGTGAAACATACTTTGATAGATTCCACTTTATGTAACATAAATGAATTCAAAACGCTTCCCTTGTTCATTGACAGGACGTGAGGGCTCCCCACAAGTCTAGTGAAGAATTCATATGCTGATTGGCTTCGGTTTTTACTGGGGAGAAAACACTTGGTCTTTTGCCATGTGTTTAAGTGATATAGATTGCAGACTTCCTTTTCAAACTGCCTCTGCCTGAACCTTGACAGGTCTGGTAGTGTAATATAAAATAATCACCAGTGGTCAGTGTGGTGTAAGGTTGAATTGTTGTACAAATGAACCACTACTGAAGATCGCTATGCAGTAATATCTAGTAGAAAGGTGTCACTAGCTGTAATATAACTAGCTTGAAACCCTGGCAAGAAGGTTAAGCAAATTCAGAGGAGGTTTTGAGATACCGTACGAGACATTAACCAAAGGAACCAATGATGAAATGTAGGATGTTAGCATGCTGTGTGGTATATTGAGTTTTTCTAACTATTCTCTTTTTCTTCATTTTCATTCCTTTTCACTGACAGCTACACACTGTGATAGCTCAGATGGAGCAGCAGAAGTTTGAACTGCAGAAGAAGCACACAGACAACATCCAGGAGCTGCTGGAGGACACCAACCAGCGACTGGCCAAGATGGAGGCGGACTATGGTACCCAGGCACGAGCTACCGTGAGTGATTTTTGCACTCCATAGTGCACTGTAGCATGTAGATTTTAGGTCACTTTCACATTGCCACTTTAGTCGGAAAGAGATCACGGTTTGGGTGAAAAATCGGTAATGTGAAAGCTGTCATGTGGAGCAGGAAGCGAACCATGGTACCAAACTGTGACTTCCTGTAGAAGGTGGATTGAGATCGGTTGCTCTGGAACTGGGTCGTGACATCGTTAGTTTCCACAATGTGTGTTTACCAAGAAATACCTTTTTTGCAAGCAGCAGGTGCACACAGGTGCAAGTGCCGTTCACTCTGCTGTATATAATAGCATCGAAATTATCAAAAAAAAAAAAAGAAATATGTTGAGTCATGTTGTGTTGTCCATGCGTGTTTGTCATAATGCAGGATGAAAACGAATGCACCGGATTTCAAGTTAGATAGAAAAAAGTTGGTTGAAAACCAGACCAATGGTCACTGGGAACAATCGCTCTCTGATTCAGACTGCAGCAAAAGTGCCCAGTGTGAAAACCAGCAGAGATTATGTTGTTTTATTGTTCTACATTTTTTCTTGGGGCCGTATTTTCTCACTTCTCACCTTGTTAATGTCTCTCGGGTGCACAAAAGGTTTCCGGAACAAAGAGTGTGTTGTATTTTGGGGATAAACAGAGGCATCAGTGGCTGAAAATAAAGTGAAGCCGGCTTTGAGTTATACTTTAATGAGATTTTGCACATTCTGGATTCGATGCTTGTCGTGCAGGTCAGGCCGCGGTCCGTCAGCGGGGTCGAATTTTAAGAGGCTTCAAAAAGCACGGCGTGCCCTGCAGAGCAAAGACTTCTCTTTAATAATTAAACTTAGCGGCTTTCCGACCATGAAAGAGTTCTCTGTCATTGGAAATTAGGTTCACCTATTCTGTTGGTTTAGGCTGGCCTTCTCAAACACACTTACACACACACACGTCTCACATGTCCTCGTGTTAGGTGAGCTGAGCGAGCATGTGCTGTCCCCCGGTTCTATTTGATGTCTCAATGCGACAGGCTTTGAAAGACTTTGTTTGCCTTATCATCTTTCATCATTCCTTTGTCCAAGTTTTGGCACTATCCTCAAATTTTTGGGAGAAAAATCACAACAACTCTTCAAAGCAATGCAACATATTTTATATATTTGTCTACAAAGGTGACTGATCTCAACAAAGAACTAGACCAGCAATCATTAATTTAGCTGGATTGTCACATGTTGTGTGTAGCGCTGTTCAGTATGACAGCTGATTGCTTGTATATGCAGTACAGTAGCAGGATGGAACACTTTCATGTGGAAAAAAACATTATACATAATTCCTGCAGAATTAGATACGATAAATAAAAAAATAACGTAATTTTATTTTCTATTACTTTTCATAAATATGTACATAGATGTGTTTAAGTACAGTATGTTAATTTTGGCAGTATGCTATAGTTTATTTGGCAGTACCATGAAATTCGAACACATTTTAGCTAAATGCTCGTTCAGGAGCCAGGCATTACCACAGGGCTGATCTGAATAGTGGTGTGTCGACTCATTGAGTCGACTCTTTCCAGTGAACGTTGAGAGCTGATGTATTAGCGGATTTTTTTTTCTTGTGTATGTGAGAGAGTGACATCTATCCTAAAATCTTGCTCTAAATATAGCGGGAAAAGAAAAGGACTTTCACTGTGTGGAATTACGAATAGGGAATTAAGAAAGGGGGCGGGGCCAGATTTACATAACACACATGATGTACACATTACCCTGTTACAGCAAGAAAAAGTAAAAAAAAAAAAAAAGTTACCTGTCAACAATGTTTGGTTACTGGTTCACGGGGTTGGAAGGAAGGCAGTCTCTCTCTTCCCCATCAATCACAGCAGCACTGACCAATCCCAGGAATCATGTATGTGGAAGAGGGTCGACTTCTCTGAGTGTGAGATTCACCTCTCTCAGAGCAAGCACAAGTCAGCCTTTACCAGTTCACCAGTTGGTAGCTGTTGTATGATGGGGAAAGCTAACTAGTGGGTGGAAATCTTCAGGCTGCCAATTTAGGGTGAAAATCGGGGTAAACATTCAGTATTTGTAATGAAATTTGGTCAAACTTGTTCACTCACATTCATTCTGTTGTGATGCAACTTCATTGTTTTCTGGGAGGATTATTTATTTATTTATGTAAACAAGTATGTTCTTTATAGCTGTGTTAACTACTGTCTACGATCGCACTTCCAGCCTGTTGCCGGATTTCTTACTCGTTCCTCATCTCTCGGCATCAACCCTTCCAAACTCTGAATTAGAATTAAAACAGTTGCTTCTCTCTCTCTCTTTATTCTCTTTTTTAGGATGCAGGCTAGGATGCACACAAACACAGAAAATTCACACAAATGCACAACAGGGAGGCCACAGAATGTAGACCCCCTAAAAACAAGCTGAACACAAGTCCTCATGATTCTCTTGGCATTCTCATGAGAGCTGCTCAGTAATACAAAAACGTGTACACTTAAATTTATGAGCAAGAATCGCACACACACACACACACACACACACACACACACAAAATAGCATAACCTTATGATTAAAAAGAGTGACTAAATGCGCATGTCATGCCACAAACTAGTCTGTGTGTGTGAAGCATCACCATGTGTTTTTTAGAGTGTGTTAATCCTCCGTTATCTCCGTGTTTGATAGAAGGAATAAATATATGAAACCCTCCGCTTCGGCCCCCGTTCACACACACTTGTCTCCATCTGATCTGCTAGGCATTTCCTCATCTTTCATATCTTCATTGACTGCTATATATGTATAGTTACTTCTTGTTACATCATTATTATTTATCATCATTTTAGCATTTGCCAAGTTTTGCCAAGGATATTTGACAGTCAAAGGTTGGAATGACAGTCTGCACGGTTCACAGAGACAGATATGTATATTAATTCCAGGCCTGCAGTCAGTTGGCGGGGTTTTTTTTTTCTTCTCTTTCTTTCTTTCATATTCCTGAGGGTCAGACTTCCAACTTTCCAATAAATCACTAGTCACATGCGTCATGATTGAAACTTGTCGTTTTTTAGATCATGCCACGTTTCACGCCGGCAGCTAACAAAGGCTCATTTTTCCATTACTTCTAAGTCGCCCTTGTCTGCAAAGCCTCTCCTTTCAGTACGGGCAACTTTCATCAGCGTAGGCTGCGTATCTTAAATCAATACACTGTCATCACCTACATCAACCTGCATTCCAGCTGCCATGTCAGGGACAGTGGCTTCCATTAAGGATGAGACTAGAAGAGCGCGCGCACGTGTGTGTGTGTGTGTGTGTGTGTGTGTGTGTGTGTGTGTGTGTGTGTGTGGGGTGTGTGTAAAAGCTTCATTCCATGTGGTCTGGTTTTGGTTGAGCTTCCACATGTGCAATCCAGGCAACATAACATATGCCAATCATGAGGAAATAAAGTGTTCATATTTATGCCTCTATGATCTCTGGTATGATGGAAGAAAGTTTGTTTTTGTTCTTGTTTAAAAAAAAAAAAAAAAGAAGAAGCTGGTTTTGGATCTCCTCATTCTGTGGTTAATGAGCATTTTTGCACCTGAAGTGCAAACGTAACACTTAGCGAGAAAAACAACATATGAAGCTAAACCGTTATCAGACATGATAACTATTTTAAAGGGAAAAGGGACATTTTTTTTGGCTTCTGTTCTTAAATTTCTTTGATCTTATCATCTATCTTCTTCTAAAAACACATCCATCTAGAATGGCTCAAAAGTGGTCTGATTATTTTATTCTTATCCACCTAGAAATGATATTGATTTTAATATTATACCCTAAATTCAATTTATTTTATTTGACACTGCATCTGTGTGTGTGTGTGTGTTGGTGTAGGAGCAGACTGTGCGGGATCTGGAGGCCCGGGTGAAGCAGCTCTCAGTGGAGGTAGAGAACGGCAACTTGCTCAGGCAAAAGGTCACGCAGGAGAAAGCTGAGCTGGAGATCCACATTGCAGGCATCAGCGCTGAGCTCCAGGAGGCCAACTGCAGGTACAAACCCACACGTACTCAATGTGTTAGCTAATTATCCACGTCACCTAAATTTGTATGTCGATCAGCTATACATTAAAACCACTGATAGGTGAAGAAAATAATATTGATTATCTTGTTACACTGACACCTGTCAAGCAGTGTGATGTATTAGGCAGCAGGTCAACAGTCAGTTCTCAGAGTTGGAGTGTTGGAAGCAGGAGTGTAAAAATTAGAGCGACTTTGACAGGAGCCAAATTGTGATGGCTAGTCAACTGGGTCAAAGTGTCTCCAAAACAGCAGGGCATGTTGGGGGTTCCCGGTATTTAGTTGTTATCTACCAAAAGTGGCCCTTGGATGGTCAAACGGTGAACCAGGGACAGGTTGAAGGGTGCCCAAGGTTGATTAATGCACATTGGGAGTGAAGGGTAGCCCTTACAATCCGACCCCACCAAAGAGCTACTAAGGGGAACCTACACAATATTAGGCAGGTAGATTAAATGCTATGGCTATTGTGTGTGTGCGTGTGTGTGTGTGTTTCAGGAATATGACTCTGCAGAGGGAAAAGGATCTACAGAGTGAGGAGCATGAAGATGCGCTAAAAAAGCTCCAGGCCAAACACGATGCAGACATCAGTCACTTTCAGCAGGAGCATGCACTGTCTGCAGCCAAGGTCTGAAAAACACTCCATGATAGTCTGAGCCACATTGTCCAAGTGTGGTTTGAGTGCAGTAAGGAGAAGAGTTGACTAAATTGATTAAACATGCCATAGTATTATGAACTGCACTCGTGTTTTTGTTATAGATTAGATGTGTATCACAACACAATTAGTAGTTGAATTGTTGGGATTTGCATGTTGATTTTAAAGTCAAAATGTGTGTTGCCTAAAGCTTTATTATCACTATTAGTAGTTGTAGAACATTTTCTAACAAATTTATTTGGTAGTATTTCCAAAAACCTAAACAAACTGACCAGGTTGTTCTAAAGGACAGTACAGACTTTATCCAAAAGTATTTATGTTGACTGGGATACTCTTAGTCTGTAAACTGTTTTTCTTTGCTTATCTTTCCTAAACAGAAAAAAACACTGAATTGTGTGAATCTGTGTGAATTTGTATAACCGTGAGCTACTTAATCTGAGCCACAAGAGTGTAAATTAAGCCAGATACAGAGCTGTAGCACAAACTGATCCGGATATTCGGGTCCAGGAGCAAGAAAAATAAGTAAATGTGAAAGTGGATGCTGTACACAAAAGGTTTTGAAGTAATGATATAACACCAGTTCTCCATGCTTTATGGAATTACATTCATCAATTCAATTACCATTTTCTGTTCCTTTTTTTCTGACTATTGAATGAAAGAGTTTTAAGGGCAAAATAAAACCAGTAGGTAAACAGTATCAGTTTTACTCTGAAATAAATATTTATTGTGTTATTAGAAATCATTTACAGCTCTTTTTTTGTTTGGTTTTGGTTTATTTTCTGTTTCCTGAATAGTGGTGATGTTACAGCCTATGAATATATGCAGAATATTAATTTGGTCTAAAAGTTGTATAGTTCAAAATATGACCTGTGTGAAGCATATGAATCGTGTCTGATTTAAATGTGGACTTGCTGTCAGGCGTCTGAGGTGATCGAGGATCTGGAACAGATGGTGGCTCGGCTCAAACAGCAGCTGCGAGACAGCGAGCACCAAAGGCAAAAGCAGCTCAGGGTAAATGCTCACAACATGCTTTATTATTCCTAAATGGAAACAAGGAACTGAAATGATCTTGTATTTATTTATTTATTTATTTATTTGATTGATTAATTTTATGCATTTAACTTGATGCTGTGATCGCCTGTGTTGATGCTGTTTGATTGGATTTTTTTTAATTGATCAGGAGCTGGAAAATAAGATGCAACATGAGAGAATGGACCTGCAGCACACCAGTGACAAAAAGGTGATTTCTTTTTTTTTTTCATTAGAATTCCCTTAACATCTGGGAATAGATGAACTACTTTCGTCTAGGAAAGTATTTGTAGTACAAATGTGGTGTTTTATTTGTTTATTTTTTACATTTACTGCATTTGGAAGATGACCTTATCTAGAGAGACTTACATTTTATCTCATTTTTATACAACTGAGCAATTAAGGGTTAAGGTCCATGTTCAAGGGCCCAGCAGTGGCAGCTTGGTGGAAATGGGTTCCTTCCTATCACCACATCCCGTAATTTTTTCACTGGATAAGTGAAGTGTGACACAGCATGATAAATTCAACTTGGGTTCGATCAAGACTCCGTTCTGACACCTATTGGTGGTCAGTCACTGAAGATATTTTGTTTTTGTTTTTTCAGTTTTTAATCTTTTGCTTTTTTGCAAGCAAGAACAGGATTTCTTCTTTTAATCTACTACTAGTGAAGACACACGTGATTACTTTTTCACTTTTTAAGCTGTACTCATGCTCGATTTTGACTGAATGCTTGTCGGGACGGGGTCACGCTTTGTCTTGGCCCAGATCTACTGTAATATTGAAAAATCGCAAGCTCCTCTGATCTCACAGCTTTTGCATGATTTTACTTTTATTTCTACAATCACAAAATCCTAGAGGAACTGCCGAGGTGGTGGAATGAACTTCCCCCTAGATGTCCAAACAGCTGAGTCACTGGACAGACCTCTTCCTGAAGTACTTAAACTAGAACGTTCATTTTACAAAACTCTTATCTGTCTGCTTTTCTTATATTACCCACTGACAGAGTTTTTAGACTGATGTTGTTTTTAATACGTGGCCTATTAAACCACTATCAGGATGTATTTATTGATAGAGACGTCAGAGCACTTCTGTAAGTCGCTCTGAATAAGATCGTCTGCCAAAATGCCATAAATGTAAATGTAAGTGGTTACTGTTACTGCCCAGGTTCTCTGAGAGCCAAACTGGGTGATAGAGGTGGTTTAAAAAATAGTTCATGCCATTTAATGGTCAAACATAAACAGTCTCTCTCATCATGTCTCTTCTCTAGAAGTACAGCAATCTCCACAGCAATTCTGAAATTCTGCTCAAGTTTCTCAGTCTGTTCTCGAGTCAGAAATCTGTGGGATTTAGAACAAATTCACAATATAAGTATCGAGCTAAATCTTGTTCATCTTTAACATATCAGCGCTGCACACCAAAGGTGCTGTCATATATACGGTAATACATCAACCTTTAGCTATTGAAAAAGCATATTTTGGATTATGTATCTTAATAGATTATGTATCTTACATGCATACTAATTCATCCGACTAGTAAATATTGCTCTACCTAGTCAGAAGTGTGTTGTACTACTCTAAGATTTAAACAAAGCATATATTTTGTGAAATTCAGTAAGTAGTAGTCTTGTCCTCTTGTGTTTTTTTTTGTATTATTTGTCCACTAGCCGAAGATGGGGAAAATGAAATTGAACAAACTTGGCTTTTAAACTGAAACAGCATACACAGAGCCAGATTTTAAGGATCTATGGCTGATTATTGAGTACTGATTATTGTACGTGTAGAGGAACCTGTCGTAAAAGTTGAGTATGACTGGATAATCGTCGGTCCTACTTTGAACATTTAACAGGCCCCCTTCAAAGTATCATTTCTGTCATAAAAAAGCCTAAAATGAAAAGAAAGGAAGTCGTTGTAATGAATTGGGCCATCACGATCAAGCGGCTATCACATACGAGAGAGAGGCCACAACACCTGGACCACAGCCTACCTTCAAAGTCTCAGCCCGGGTCATAAAGACTGATGGTGAGGTGCACATCTGGATAGCCGAAGCCCTATACACCTGCAGGCACTTAGGCAGGGCTGAGCAGGACTTGACCTCTGATCTCTAGGAGATAGAGGAAGCGGAGGGCTCTGAAAAAGACAGAGCTGTAGCTGTGCTGAGGTAAATTATGGGAGTAAAAGTTGATTGGACAAGGTGAGTGATTGACTCTGTCCCGTCCTGCCACAGGTGCAGACTCTGCAGGCTGAGCTAGAGAAGGAGCGAACTGAAGCCAGAAAAAAGAGCGTGAAGCTGGAAGAGGCACTCAGGTGAGTGATACGAAGCCAAATGCTGAGTTTCAAATGCTGAAAGTACTGAGCTTAAAATGAAAAAAATAAATAAAATAAAATAAAAAACCGTTGATCTGTTGGTTTTTTCCACCTTTGACACAGTTTGAATTTTTTTAAGCCATTCTTGAGATTTTGGGTCCAGATTATAATAATAATTCATATTAAACTAACTGCAGTAGCGTCGCCATTGCAGTAGAGCTTTGATTAAGTCATTTGTGATGTTTGGAAACACTCGTATCCAGGTAGAGTTACGTTACCATATACTGCAGTATGACTGAAGCTGCAGTTTGCTAATCTAGATGAGGGTTCATATGAGTCATGGTGTCACTCTGTGATAGGATAGGCCATCTCCCGACCCTGGCATGTGGCATAAGCTCAGTCTGTTCCCTAACACAGGAATGCAGCTGCAGATGTAACAGCACGCAGGATGCCTGAGAAAACATCACTAAACTTATTCACCAGAATATACGCCAACATTTTTTTCCACCAGCTCTGTGTGTGTTTTACCCTTAGTAATCCAGGCAAGCTTATCACCTAATCAAATGTGCAAAGCCCACATGCCACCCCAGAATCTCACAGCCCAGTTTTAAACAGTGACATAAGGCTTAGTTAATTGCCACCTATGAGCTCACTGTTTACTATTTGTGTGTTTGTTTGGCCCCTGACTGTGGTATATCACACCTGACTGGCAGCAGTGTACTGCTCTTATTTAAGCCTACGTCATTAACTCCTAATGCCTTTCCAGTGACAACATCCAGATTTAGTTTCCCATGGACATGTGGTGTCTTTCTGTGAAATTGCACAAGCTTACATTCACTGGCATGTTTTCTGTTGTTTGACATTTAAGAATGTACTATAACGAATGATGCCACTTGATCTAGCTATTTTCAGAATCTGGGAAATTTGTTTAAGTGAAAAAAAGTGCAAGGAATGAACAGCGAGTTGTGCTCCAATGAGCCCAGAGGTCTTACGGTGCACAGCCACCTGTGAGCTTTCATAATGCAGTCATGTGCCAGAACTGACCACTACGTTGTTGTGTAGTATCGAAATGTAATGTATGCTGTGGTATTGGTGGTAGGGTTTGTGTGTTGTTTTTTTCCTATAGATTTCCCAGTTGGTAAATGCTAACACTCAGTCCACACTCAGTAAATGATTGTATTCGATGAAGCAGGGACGTGCTGCTTGTTTGTTTGAGTTATTATTCTTAGTCGCTCAGCATTTCATTTCCTTTTTCTTCTTATAATTTATGTGAGCACAGCTCAGACAGCGCTGTCAGTTGTAGATAAAATGATAGTGTTTTATTGAGGTGCTTGTTCTACTATGTTATCAGAATGATAAAGCTGTTAAGTTTTTGGAAACAATACAAAATACAGTCAAAATTATAAGTTTGCACTTATATTGTATACCACATATATGGTAAAATTGCCTTGTGTGATTAAGATTCCATACATGCTCTAGTTTATTAGATGTATTAAATGATAATGCACATGCTGATGATTTAGGCAGGTAGACTGTTAGGTAGAGTGTGTCAAAAAAATATAAGTAGTAGTAATTAATAAGTTAAAGAAATCAGACCTGCTTTTTGTTTTAAATAGAAATTCAGGATATGAATTTAAAATGTATACATTTTTTATTTCCTTCTATCTACCAAGTCTAGAAAGAGTGTGATTCGAGTGAACACTAGTGATTCTGAATCACCTAACAAATTAAGGCTAATAATTTAGCTGACACCATGACAGAACAATGCAGAAGCCTGTTTTGTATGGGTGCTGATTAAGCCGTCATCAGGCTAACGAGCGGATAGATTCACCGCTCCACTACCGACGTCTTACCAGGCTTTAAAGTAAGTCCAGCACTTCAAAGCGCCAACCAAACACGTTCATCAAATGTGCACTGCCTGATAGCGAAGATGTGCGGACGAGCAGAGAAATCGAAATGAAATGAACCACACAGAGTGCCGTCTACTCGCCACCTTCACAGCAGGCCATGCGTGTTGGAGCTTGCGTGTGTGCATATGTACACTTTGCATGTCAATTATCCAATCAATAGTGCAGTGAGTTTAGTGCTTCTTCTGTTCTACACAAATATTACTATGCTAAATGGTATTTTTTAAGTATTATAATTTATATTGTTTATTGTTTACAAATAATCTTAATTTGTTAGGCCTCAATCCCGTTTTTTAAATTTATTTATTTATTTATTTATTTATTTATTTGTTCGTTGTTGTTTTTTTTCTTTTGCCGAAACAAAAAAAATATTCTTTTATTCGTTTGCCCTTCCAATGCAAATGTGATTTGGTGTGTCGATTTAACTTGTGGGTTACCATGGCAACGCAACACTGAAGTACAAAGCTTGAATATAAAAACAAAGTTTCCATCTTTCATCCTCGTGAGTCTCTGATCATCAGAGGGAATGAGCATAGCAGCAAAAATGTTGTGTGCAAAGCATAGTAACGACTGGCTTTGAATGCTGAAACTAGATCTAGCTGCACATGATATTCCTATTAAAAACACACTCTGAAATCGAGTGTTAACTTTTTTTGCTTGTTTTTTTTTTTTTGTAGAAATGTGTGTGGTTGCAGTTATGAGAGAGACCCCTCCATTTCTGTTTTCCATCTTGTCAGAGCCTCTGTCTTTAATTGTAACCATCTCAGATCTTTACGTTCAGTGCCCTGTCCCCCCGATGAGACCCAGGCCACTCAAAGCTACTTTGCCGTAATTCTTATGGATTGAGGCACGTTTTGCACTTCTGCTTTGCTTTCATCACTTTTCAAAGAGTTCTGAAATGGACTAGAAGACTTTGGACCTGTGCTTGTTTAAATTGACCTTTAGCACAGGTAAAGGGCAAGTGGAGCCTTGATCTGGCACCAGATGCTGGAGTAAATCTCCATCAGGACAACATGCTTGGCCCCAGTTTTTTGTCTGCAGATGTGAAATTTGCTCAGCTACTAGGCTTATGGCCCTGGTTATGGGGGAAGAGCAAGGGCAGGAAGTCACAATCTCTGGGAATTCAGAGGCCAGCATCAAACAACATAATCACTCCAGTCCTGCTGGATTGCTCTGGGGGACTGGCTCCTTTCTTGCTTTTTTGTCCTAAACCAGTTTTTGATTTCCTGGGTGAGGCCTGGCAAGTCCATTTGTAAAGTTCTTCTGATGACCAGACCATATTGTGTGGAAAAACCTTCATGATTCTGATTAATACCTTATTGCTGAACTTGTTTGGATTTACTTCTTCTTTGAGTTTCCTTCTTTTCCCTGTGTGTTGCAATCCACAGCCAGGTAGAGGTGGCTTCAGATGTGCTGCATTTCTATTAAAAGCAGACACCAGCTTAAGACCCAAGGCCCCATCTTTCCAGCTCATAGATTCATTCATCTGTCTGTCCATGTGGGGAGATGGTCAGAGCATGGAAATAAAAAAAAAAACCCATGGAGGTCTGGCATGATACGAGGACAGAAGAAACCCAGTATGAACTGTTGATACACACAGTAGTACGTGTTGTTGTTAGATCAACTTACATCAACTTTTTTGATAGATTTTATTTATAAGGGCCGAAGAATGGGTGCCTGTGTCTTCTCTTTTCTTGGAGTACCCTTATTTCACACACTGCAGTGTTGTGCCAAAGCAATTCGTAGCTGGTAACCAGTGGACCAAAATTGAAGAAGAAGCTTTTATTTTTCACATGTACATTACAGCACGTTGAACATTTTTTCTTCACATATCCCAGCTTAGGAAGTTTGTGTCCTTGCTCAGCAATGACTAAACTGCCATTGCTGCCTTGTCAATGCTGGCTGGATGCCATAGTGGTGCCATACTCATATTCCTTCACGATCATTCACCATGGATATTAGTTGTGGTATGATGGGGTGAGTTGGCTAGTGGTTGAGAATTGCCAGGTGACCAAATGGACAGGGAGGCTTGAAGGAATATTCAGTATATGAAATATTTTTTGTGTGCAATTCAAACACATCACTTTGCATGTTATTATCACTCATAAATGCCACTGGTTTTCCCACAGGTATAAAACTAAGCATCATAAATGCCATTCTTTCTTGTATAACATGACTATAGGCTGAGCGTCGCATCTGTTTTCCTTTTAGATGAATAATTTCTACTTCATTTCAACTTTACATTGTTTATGAATTATGACCCGCATACATGTGTAGCTAATACAAGCCTCATGGTCCATACGATCTCCATACATGGGTAATGAACCCGGTGTGCTAAAGGTTCAAATGGAAAAAAATAATGCGAAGAATTTATCTCAACCCTGCCTTTCTGCATAATCTCCTGCAGATCAGGGGAAAAGCTAAGCTAAAATTTCTTGCTACAGTGTGTGTGTGTGTGTGTGTGTGTGTGTGTGTGTGCCTCTAAAGAGCACCTCAGAAGCAAATGCAGTCACGATTTCTACCGTTTCCCGATTACATTATTTTAGCCTGAATTAAAGTATACTCTCTGTTATATCATAAAGAGAAGCGAGTGTTTTATTCGGGCATATACAAACTGCATTCTTTAACATTTGCCCCTCTTTTTTATAGAAGTTTTATTGGAATGACATCAGTAAAGACTTATTCTAGTGGTAACTAATGTATTGACACTGACAAAACACTACACTGGCTTGTAGAATTTTCACTTAGTGCCACTGATCTTAATTGAGCATCTTTATGAGCATGAAAAGGCTTCATTTTTGCACCTTCAGTAACCTCAGTGTCATAGCAGATGCTCATCGAGGGAGGTGAGAAAACACATTGGATGGCTGACACACACACACATTCATTCACATCAAGGGCAATTAACTACAGGCAGTTTGCCATATTTTTGCGAGTCCTATTTCTCGTTTTCTTTTTTCAGTTCATAACATGGGCATGTGGAGAAAGAAAAGTAATAGCATTCTATTAAGGAGTACAGACTAATCCCTTAGCTCATGTACTCTGGGATTTGGTCCCTCTCTACACACACTGTGATATTAATGGTAGAATTGCGCATCAGCTGCCTACGACACACTGCACGGTCTTTTCTTTTGCACTGGCCTGATTTGGTCTCTCAGATCCCAGCGCATTAAATCTTCAACAAACACTCTTATGATCATCACAGACAGCTTCAATTTACCATATTTAGCTTCATTACTGTCTCTCTCCCTCTTTCCTTCTCTCTCTGTGCTTCTCTCTTTTTTCGTCCCGACTCTCTGTCGAACCTCAGACAGAATATGTGACCACAGTTGTGTGGTGTTAAGTCTCCGTTCTTCTCAACTGCGACCGCTGTTATTTTTGAATGATTGCATATTTGCATGTCAGTCAAGGAGCCTGGGAGCTTGATGGCTGCCTCTAACTGCAGCATTATTCACTCTCCTGGGAGAGAAGGATGGTGGAGAGGGTGGAGAGAAAAAGGAGAAAAGAGCATTACTCTTTTAGGATGCTAAATAGCTCAGCTTTTCATTTTCTCGTCTCATTTTATGAGCTGCCGCTTTACTCTGGGCTTTGATGTGTTTCTGATTCGTTAGCATTCCACACGAGCAAAATTCTTGGTGTAACTGGTCTGCAGCTTTTGGGCTTGTGGAAAGGAGAAACCCACAGGGGAGACATATGGCCATATGTTTGTAGGTGTACTGAATTTATGGTGTCCATTACCTCAAGCACATGTACTTTGAAAGATGAGTCATAATTCTTTGAACGACTCTGATAACAATGACTGAGATGTATAGCGTTTGACTTGTTTATTCCCTGATAACTAACAACCATGTTTCGTGCCATTGTTCAGAACGCATGTCATGTATTTGCGTTTTCCCTTTTAAAAATTATGACTATTGCAGTGTTAATTTTCTCCCAGACGTAGAAGCAACAGCGTAAACAAGTTTGAGGGAAAATTAAAACATACAGTACCACCTTTTTTTCCATTTTTGGTCTTTCTTTCCCTTTTGCAATGCAATCCATAACTACAGCCAACATCTTTCTCAATCATTTGAGAAATTTGTCCTTCTTTGTTTATTTGTTCTATGTTTGATATCATTATGTCTTCATGGCTCATAGCCTCCTAAAAGCATTCCGAACTATAGACGTAAGAAATGTTTTAGAATAGCATTGGTGTTTTTACTCCTATTACTTAAGCATCCTTGTCCTTTCATCTTTAGTAATCACTTTATCCTGATCTGGGTCACGGGGGTGTGAGCCTATCCTGGGAACACTGAGTGGGAGGTGGGAATATACCCAGGGTAAAATCCCAGCTAGTCCATCCCTCTGCAGCATGCTCAAACATGATTCATGCCAAGCCAAATACCTGCATGTGTCTGGGAGGTGGGAAAAACCCGGAGAACCTGAGTATGAGGTGGCAGCACTACCCACTGCCATGCCAGCCTCAACCTAGTTAAGAAAGCCAAAAAAAAAGCCAAAATGTGTAGGATGGTGATACCTCAGGACCAATAAAACCTTGAGCCTGAGGATCAGATAAAATCAACTAAAATGATGTATAGACTTCTAATGAGTATGCTTACAGCTTGCACATTTTCAGGGCATATTTAAAGAGCGAACACTTGTGTATGCGAATATGGGATACCAGGATATACATGTATATGATTAGTTTAATTCAAATTTTTCGTTCATATTTTCTTTGTTGTTTCAGCCTTACCCCAGTAAGAATTCCTATCTTTATGCTGTGTTGTCATGCATTTCAACACATCTGTGTGGGTTGACAAGGCCACCGGGCTTTGCTATGCATGCCACACACATAACCCATCCACACCCCCCACACACACTTCCTCCAAGAGTGCAAGTGACCAAGTCCATGTAGGAAATTGAAAGCCAGCTCTATGAAAATGAATGGGAGGCCGAGAGCCACTGCTGTGTTTTCGAAGGCTCTCTAGTCATTTTCTCCCGCGGCAAGAGATGAGTTTCCTCTTCGGTTGCGCTCCGTTCTCCGCAAGGGAGGCGTCTTGCGGTTTCAGACGACTGGAAAACGGACCCTCCTGTCTGGCCTGTGGCTGGACGGAAGCTCCGTCACCCATGCCTTAAGTCCTTCCCTTCTCACTCCTCCACCCTCCACCATTCCCCTTGAGAAGCCTTTTAAGAGCACGGGATGAGAAGGATTTCCTCTGGTCCAACGGCACGTCTTTAATTTGAGCCTCCTCTCCTGCCACTTCTCAGACCAAAAAAACCCCATCCAAGAGCCGAGGCCGAGCTGGCATTCCCCTTTCCCGCCCACTGTTTCTTTATTTGCTCACCACCGTCCCTTGCTCTGCCCTCTCATCTCGCTCTCGCACTGTGATGGATGGTGACAGACTGTCTGCTCCTCACTTCACATCACATGCTGGACAAAACACACAGTGCAAGTGGTGAAGGCAAAAGTATCATCATGATGCATTTCTGATCAAGAGACAACAGAAAGTTTGTCACATATTATGGATTATAGTGTACGATTACGATATAAATAACACTTTAAGACTGATTATAGGCCGTAATTTGTGTTAACATGTATTTATCTAGCCCAGAGATTATCACCTTGTTGTATTTGAGGATGAGAATGCATATAATCAGTCCGCAGTCGTATCCGTCTCCTTATTTTTCCTTTTCGCTCTGCTTGCTTGCCTGTCTTCGCTCTGAAAGTCTCAGCGAACTATTTTTGTGGCTTTGTCCTTTTTTTCCACATCTTTGCTTCACTTTAATCTCTGTTTCTCCAAAGCAGCTTGCTCCACATCAGAGATCCAGAGAAGGTCCTTTTGTGTCTGTGTCAGCCCTGTAGGTATTCATGTTGCAAGGCAGATTAATAATTACAGACTTACCGAATACACAACATTGCACAGGGTGAAAAAAAAAACATTTCTGGACCGTTTGATGTCAAACATGAGAGGGACCAAAATTACACTGGGGAAAAAGAAGAAGGCAGCTTTGGTGTGCATTTTCTCTCTCTTTGTTGACATTGTTTCCTGTTATTATTATGTCTGGCGTTATGGGGATGCGTAATAAAAAGAACGGCAGTTACTAAAGCAGGACAGCTCCCACATTAGACATGCAGTAGGTGGTTGTTTGTCATTTAGCTTGACAGTGCTTGATGTGAAACACTTGTTTCTTTCTTTACTTTGGAAAATCTTCTGTGGAAGACTTTTTTTTGTCCTTTTTTAAAAATGGTTTTATGTCCCAAATTGGTTGTTGGAGCAGTTTTGACTGACTACGCAACCACAAGCTTTTTATGAATTGTTTCTGTGGAATGAGAACTATATTAAATGTTCTTTGAATCCCTTCATGTACAGTGGTTTCTTAACAAAAAAAAGGAACATTTTTTTTTCTTTTTAAATCCAACACATTGCACCGTAACATCGAACAGCCAGACAAGTCTACCACATGTCGTAGTATGTCGTGCCTCAACGTTGTTGTTGTTGACTCCACAGGATGTGGAGGTTACAGTGTTTCATCACATGTTTGGTTTCACAGACTCCAGCAAATCTTCCTGCCGGTTAGAAGTAATTACTACTGTAATTATGCTTTCTTGCTAGGAAAAGAACAAGGAGCCTTTGGCATTGATGATGCTGTGCTTTGCGTAAGTATCCCCCCTCTGAACCTGGTGCAAACTGAAAGGGCCTTGTTTAGGACACATATCTAAATAGCTCATAATATTGAACTGTGGGAAAATGGGCTAAATTCTTTAGCGGGGGGAAAAAAGGAAATGCTCCAATTGCATATCTATTTACCCCTGTTGTTCTGAAAATTGCTATCAGATGTAAAACAATCATTTGGAGGCCATCTAGAGTGTCTTACTTGTCTTCTTAATATAAATGCACCTGTTTCTGGAGGACCCAAGAGTTTGCTAAAGATCATGCCAGACAGACCACATCATGAAGACCAAGGAGCAAGTCCGGGACATAGTTCGGGTTTGATTATGAAGTATTTCAAATTTTTCACATCCTGTGCCACTCCATTAAGTCTGCTATATTCAAATGGTACGAATGTGGCACAACCTCGACTCTGCCTAGATGAGGCCAAAAGCCAGTCACTGGGCAAGGAGGTCATTAACCAGAGAAGCAACCATGAGTCACTTCAATATTACTCTATGCTCTATGATCAAAATTCAGGACATGTAAACATAATTAAATCCATTTCCCTGTGCAACCCAGAGAAGTTTAAGTGGGCAGATACTTATGCTAGGAACAGTACACACAGCAGCTTTGAGAAGAGCTTGACAATCGCTTTGCAGCTGTCAGTCTCATTGCGGGCTGAGCATTGTCTCGAATCTGACAGCTCTTTTTGCCTGCTGTCTCCCAGCATTATTGTCAGGATGCCGTGGAGAAACTGTTTGTTTTGTTAGCTTTGGTTCAGCTGCTCCTGTGGTTCTAAGCAACTCCATGATCACCAAAGATCTCTGTACTCACTGTAAAGCAGCGGTGAGTGAGTGAGTGGCCAGGTGATGATAAGTAGGCGATACACAATGCATCTTTGTACTCCCATCTTTGGCCGTGTGGTTTTTCCTTATTGTATGTCCCAGTTGCATTTTGGGGAGGAGAACTGGGCACACTCCTAGTTTACTCAGAGGGGAAAATGTTTCGATACTCACACTTGTGTGTTTAGATATGGCACTACTTTTTCTGGCACGATATGTATTGAGTGTGTGTGGGGTGGCAGTGGTGTTTTTATACTATAATACATGGCAATACTTTGTAACTAATCCTTTTTTTATTGCTCTGTTTTTGACTGTATTTGTTTATATTTACTGCATATATGTCTGACTGTGTATGCAAATTTTCCAGGGAGAAAGAGGATCACATTTGCCACCTTAGAGAGTTGCAGAGACAACAGGTCCAGCAAGCAGAGAGTTCTTTGGACAGCTTTAAGAAGCAGGTGGAGCTCAGCTCTGAAAAAGCCTATGCTGATATGAAGCAGCAGGTGAGCTCACTCGTTAATAAAGCTCCATCATTATGACTGTTTTCAGTGTTCTCACAAACACAGACCTATTCTCTTGTACATGTCCTGGATAGTAAAAGATTAAAATATATAGCCCATCATATATATAACGATTGCCTCTGTGGTTTTACTGGTTAGTTCTACAGTTTGATTGTTAGATAGCATGTCAGCTAATGTTAGCTATCTTATTTAGCCTGGTAGCTATCGAATTTGGAGATATTTTGGGGAGATATTAAGGAACAAATCATTCAAAACCAGTCAAATTTGTGGAAATGTACATCAACCTATATGGTACATTTTGGTACCTATATGTACATCTCCTAGTGAGAAGGAGAACTACCTGCTAACCCTGTGACTTAGCTTAGCCTTAAATGTTCAGACATGAACAACCTTGAGATCATCATTTGTTTTCGAGATGTGATGAGATTTGGTATCTTTATTAATCCCTTGTAGGTGAAATTCATGTTGTCACAGCAGTCCAAGTAAGAGGAGTAATATCAGTGCAAACCTATACATCTAATATAGGCAAATAAATATAAAACTAATAGAAATTAAATAAAAAAAAAATCTGTGTGTATTTAAACATATGCTAGAGTTCTATTTCTACATACTGTATATATATGAGCAATATCCTTTCTATTTATATACAGAGTGTATATACTTTACACATGCAGTATCTGTGGAAAGACAATAAACTTCGGAGTGTTTGTGTGTCTGAGGATTTGTGGGTAACACTAGAAAGTACATTTTTTCATCTTTATTGATATTATAACAGTTATAAACACTTAAATAAACACTTTTCTTTGGTGATCTCTGTTCCTTCCCCTAATACATACACATTTTTTTTTATTTCAGAATTATAATATAATAACAATAATTATAAAGTAGCAAAAATTAAAAAAAAAAATTTAAAGGTTACATTCCAAAGTGTTTTTGGCATCTTTTCAAAAAGACACTTTTGGCATTTTTTCAGCCAGCTCCTTAACGAAACTTCATCCAATTGTTTTGTTTTGTTGTGTTTTTTTCCTTAAAGTTTCTAAATTTCTCAGTTGAAGCTGAGAATAATATTTCATTTTTAAATTGCAGTGTGTACTAACTGCTGTGAGTTTTCTTTACAGGCTTATAAGTGTAATGTACAGTCAGTCAGCACGGTCCAGGTTCTGTTAGGTCAGTGTTTGTGGGTAATCTGTACAGATACATTATATGGCAGCTCGGATATGTCAAACATCATCATACCTCAACCTCAGGCCTGAAAGACGTTTGAGCAAATGGTGTCAGACAGGCAGTAAGGTGAAAGAATGTGAGAGAGCATGAGAGTATTATACACAGGCTCCTCCAAAAGTATTGGAACAACCAATTTTCCCTCTCACCCCTTTCTTCTTCCTATACTTCTCACTCTCTCTTTTCACTCCCTTTATGCAATAAAGACAGTAATGTTTGGTAATCAAAAGATAAATGAGACACTCATTTCTTAAAATTTTCATCTAGATGTTGGAAACAATTTCGAGCATGGCGAGTGTGCCATTGTGAATATGGTAAATGACACTTAATATTTGGTCGCCGACAACTCGCCGACACACACTGGCATCACTAGACTTCTGCATTCTTCCGTTGTATTGGCTGTCATGGCGTAGGGACTGTATTATGACAATGTTATTCTGTGAGAGGAAAAAGAATCGGTTGTAAGATTTATATGTATCTATATTTACCTGGCTCATAACAAATATACATATAATATATATAAAATCAGATTTTCCTTGTTCTGTGCTGTATTTTGCGGTTTGTTACAAAGAGTGCGTGTGTGGGTTTGTGTGTGTGTATATATATAGTGTATATATAGTCACTTGAACGTTTGTGAACCCTTTAGAAAATTCTAAATTTATGCATAAATATGACCCAAAACATCATCAGATTGCATTTTTATGTTCAAAAATTATTTACCTACTAGTATATAATAGTATTTATGTGCTTTATGACATATGTTAAATTTACTGAAGCTGCTTCCAAAAACTTATGGTGCATGCTAGTATTTGATTGTGCGTTTAATTAGGCCACAGCAGTCTGCAGACCTTGTCACTAAGCTGCCGCTGCTCACATCCTGCTCCCAGATGTTGTGACAGAGTCCTGGGGGTCTGGTGAGATGTCCTTATTTCAACCTTCTCCTGACGAAGCGCCTTCCACGTACCTAGAGCAATGGTGCTTGGGGCTCCTCGAATTGTCACAACATGATGTATTTTTATATCAAGACTTTCACGTTACGAAACAGATCCAAACTGATCTGTTTTCCAAGGAATGGAAAAAGCGACTGATGTTGTACTGTGGAATTGTAAACACATTCTGGGTTTTGTAGCAATCAGGGTCTCGGTAAAAAGCATCTGCCTTGCATGTGTTCTGCACAAAACCAAATATCTAGTTAATTATACAGCAACCGTTAAATTTGGAGACAGAAGAGTTGGGACTTAGACGTCTTAAAGTTTAGTGGCAGGCGGCGTGAGACAGAGGACAGCATACGTCCAACACTGCATCCAGCAAGGCCTTCAGAATCTTCATAATTCATCTAAAGATACCTAAAAGGCACATGCGAGGTGTTAAATTTCAACTCGGATCAAATTTTTAGAATTGGGTTTTATAGCTAAAAGTGAATGTTGAACAAATTTGTTCAAACCCTGAATTCAGAATAGAGGCTTTCAAATGAAGCTGACTACATTTACAGCTCAAGCTTTCAGTGATTTTGATGCCAGAGCCCTTGGAATGTTTTTTTTTCTCCTCTTTTTATTGCACACCTCCTGTAGGCCTGTGTTTCACTGCTACAGTATGAGGAGGCTAGATCTCTAAACTGTGACCATGAGTAACATTTTTATTTGATCCATACAGATACAGATCGATTGAAAATATTTAAGTTGTTTATTTCTTTTTGACTCTGGTATCTTGATAATGTCATGTAGCTTTTGGTCTTGATTAGCACAGCTGGCATGTCATAATATCATGCTAGATTATTGCGGTATTGTATGGAAGTCACCATTTGCCTGTTTTGTTTCTTGGTTCCAGATGGAAAAGGTCGAAGCTGATCTGACCCGTTCTAAGTCACTGAGAGAGAAGCAAACAAAGGAGTTCGGCCACCAGCTAGAGGAGCTCCAGCAGAAATACGAGCAGCAGGTTAGTCCAGGACCAGAATGAGTTAAAGCCAAATGGATTCCTGTAGACCTCAATCTTTCCATCTTGGCTACAGAAAAGAAACCTATTGTACTTATCTAACAGGCATTTTATAGATTACCTTCCCTGAAAGCCCATTGTAAAGATGAGCAGTGCAGTGTGGTCTTTTGTCACTGGAGAAGATGTCATGTTATGTCTGATGCAAAGCACTTTATCTGTGTGGGTGCTAATTTTTAACTAGAAAGTCAAATCTTTAGTAATCTCTGGATATTATATTTAGTAATCTCAGTCCATGTCAGCAAGTTTAACGTAAGATTTTTTGTTTTCTTATCATACATTTGGGGTCATAAATTTACATATACCTTTGAGTGAGGGATTATAAAAATTGCATTTTTTTATTCTGCACTAATTAATGTGTTTTACATAACTGATGTTTACATATCAGAAGACAGAAGACTGAATTATTATTCTTTTTTTAATATTTAATTCTTAATTCTGTGTGCTTTTTTTCCTGCATGATTTAATGTTTTGCGAGAGTTGTTCATGAGTCCATTGTTTGTCTTGAGCTGTTTGGAAATTGTTCTTCAGAAAAATTCTCCAGCTCCCGCACATTCTTTGCATTTCCAGCATCGTCCGCATATTTGACATCTTTCCAGCGGCGACTATATGATGCTGAGATCCATCTTGTCACACTGAGGACGTCAGGGACTCATAAACAACTATTACAAAAACGTTCACTGGTGCATTAGAGAAGCCATGATGCATTAAGAGTCAGGGGGGTATAAACTTACAAGCAGGATGATCAGTGTATGATGCTATTATTTTTTTTTCTGTGTAAACATGTAAATATCTTATGTAGCTTGTGAAGGGTAGTACAACACAATAAGACTTTCCACTGATCATCCTTTTCAAAAGTTTACACCCCACCGACACGGAAATTTATCGTGTTGTCTTTTTTGAGCATCACTGAACGTTTGCACCTTTTGAAATAGCTCTATTTGTGTCTCTCAGTTGTCTTGAGAGATTCACTGTATACTTGAATACAGTAAAAATACCTGAATTCAAGTCTTATTTTCTTTCCGGTAAAGTCAGTACTTTCTTCTGATGACAAATTGCCCTTATAAAATAAAATAACTCTAATTAAAAGTATGTCCATACGGCAACATTTAATATAATATTTGGTGTCACGCCACAAAAGAATAGTGAAACAGAAGGAGATTCGGTGTTGGATAATTCATCCGGCGTTTCATTACAGATTTATCTGTGCATCTGAAAAGAGTCATGTATTGCATCCAAACACTACTCAGGAAAATCAGCACAGCCTTCACTACAAGACTGTTTTTAAGATCTAATTTGCACATAGAAAATGCCTTGGAGCTTGCCGTAGTGGGGATATAGTTTTATTTAGAACAAGAATACAAATTATGGATGAAAAATTATGTCCTTACAGTCTGACTCTTTCTGTTTGGATGCTTATTATCCTATGCATAATTGTGTAGCTGATCTTTCATGAAGGACTAAAATATGAAAACATTTAGTTAAAAATCTACCTAGTATGTAGTAATTTTATATTCTGGTTTTAGATTTGCATCATATCTACAATGACATTTATTTATATAGAATTTATGTAGCTTTTATCCAAAGCGAAGGAAAATCAAGGAAGGAAGCCGAGGAAAATCAAGCAAAGCAATTATATGAGGCAGAGTTGTTGATTCTTCTTCTTCTTCTTCTTCTTCTTCTTCTTCTTCTTCTTCTTCTTCTTCTTCTATAACAAGTTAGGGGTTAGTTAAGTGTTTATGAAAGAGGTGGGTCTTTAGCTATTGTTTAAAGATACTGGCAGATTCTGCTCTCCATTGTTGCCCAAATGAGGATGGGTTTCCTTCTGAGTTTGGTTTGTCTCAAGGTTTCTTCTTAATGTCCATATCTTCTCACCTCAGACTTGCTCAGTAGGCAAAGCTATTAGAGATAAATAGTAATTTCATTTGAAACTTTACCATTTTTATAGTATTTCTCTGCTCCTGTATAGCTACTTTGAGACAATGTCAATTGTTAAAAGCGCTATACAGATAAATTGATGTTTTAGAGGTGGAATGGACTATCTTCAATTTGAGGGGAAAGTCAGAATATGTAGCTAGTACCCGCTTTGTCCCTTACTACATATCTAAAGTCTAATATCATGTGGCAATTTATTGTTTTGAAAGCATGTTAAATAGTGAAAAGCTTTTAAAATAAGAGACACATCTCCCTGCCTCTATTCCTCTTCTAATGCACCATCCACTTTGCCATTTTCCCAAGATTAACTGGCTCACATGCCGCATCAATTGCTCGAAATCGGTTTGAATCGGTTTGAGGCGCTTAAGCATCAGTGATACGCTGATCGTAAACAAAATGAACTTTGGAATGAATGTTGTCTGTGTGGGAGATGAGGTTGTGAAGGTTGCATGCTCTTCCAATGCAATCTGAGTTGAGTTGTATCATCTTTTTTTTTTTTTAAACCAAAGCTACTGTAGATCTGTAATGGTGTAGTATTAGATGTTTTCTAGCATTTCCTTAGGTGAATTAAAGAGAAGGAAGAGAAACTGCTTCTATAACTCGTTAATTTGATGCATCCTTTCACATGCTCTGCTTCACTTTTATCTGACTCACCTTTTTATTTAGCATGAGAAAGCCTTTGAGAAATTAAACTAGATTTAGATGTTTTCTAAAGTGGAAATACAATTTAGATGAGAAACAACCTTCTATATCATGTTCATTTGAAGCAGACCCTCATAGATTTTTTTTTAATTTTTATTTAAAAAGTTAAATGTGTTTAGGGTAATATTTTATTTCCATTATATTTTCCAAACTCTAGGTATTTGCTATTTTAGCTACCTATTTTGATATGATTTAAGACAGCCCATTAGAATTTTATTGTAATTTATTCATCTCAAAAACCTCAAAGGTTCATTAAGGATACATTTTTCATTCTTAAACATTAACAGTTTTTTTTTTTAAATAAATAAATCCGCTGATCCTTTTAAAAACAACATGCGGGTGAGATGACGGAGCTCCCTAGAGATTTATTCTTAGTTAAAAAAAAAAAGCCCATCTGTGAAAATATTCCCTGGTTCATTTCTAGTAGAAATGGGTGATGCCAAAGTGTTTAGCTATGCTGTAAGGTCAGGTTAAGCCATTCATGTGGATACAAAGGGACATTCCCAAGCCTCCCTGTGGCATGCCTCAATGAGACTTTAAAACCAGCAGTACTGTATTGAAGTGTCATTTCTTCATGACCTCCACCCTGCTGCAAAGTCACAGCCAGACCCTCAGAGGATGAAGCGGAGTTTCCATTCGGTCATAACGCTCAGTGAGTAATCCAATCTTTAGATATTTACTGATTAGGTCTCAAGCCTGTACTTTATCCCCTAAGGCTCATTAGCACACAACAAGTGAAACTCAAGCAGTGTACACATTCTCTCGTCTTACACACATGTCTGTGCTTTGAAGAACAGAACAGACCTGGCCCTGACTGTCCTCCTTCTGCATGCCAAACCCCTGCTGAGAGCAGCCAGACTCTTCTCTTCTCCTAGTCCATGATCTTCCCCAGGGAGTCTCCTCGGCTGGGCCGCTGCCGCATTACCTCAGTGCTAATCACGTCTATCCCGCTGACAGCAGCCATTCAGTGCAGCCGCTTTAAGAGCTTGGCACTCGGCGGACTCCTCGCTGTGACGTTTATAATAAGGCGTCTGTGGTTTTCCCGACCTGTCTATTTCCGCTGTACGCTTTCTCTTCGTCCTACGGGTAACGTACTTCATGGCGGATCTCGATTTCATGACTATTTTGATTGGAATCGTCACAAGAAAGCATCCTTTCGCAGTTGGAATGTCACTGATACTCGTTGATATTCTGACCTCGAATTTAGCGTGCGCAACAGAAGACCACGCAGATCAGGATTTCAAGTTTGCTGCTTGATGCGTTATCTGATATACCTACCTCATGAGGAAAGAAGAGTTGTTATACACTGTATTATTGCCAAGAAAGAAGAATACAAGAACCTGACCTGGAGATGCATCCTCCGGCCTTTTCATATTTTTTGCCCAAGGCTTGTAGCGCTGAGTCAGTGTGAAGTGTGTGTGTTTATCCATTGCTTTGAATATTGAATAATATGATCCAGAAACTGACAAAAGCAAAAAAAAAAAAATATATTCTGTTTTTGAAATTGAAAAGCTGATGCCATGGGGCTGCATTGACCGATTTCTTTGTGGCCTTCTCTCCATCTTGCTGGGGGGAAACTCTGGCTCTTTGAGGCATCTCCATTCATCACCTGCTCTCAATAGGAGTGTCGGAGTCTCCAGCTAGTGAGCAGGCCAGGTAGGGTGCCGGGACGCACAATGTGCTGGGGATTAGCATCAAAGCTGGGGGGACTGGGTTCTTCCCGTGCCGGCGGGGAGACAGGGCAGGACTGGCCAAGGTCATCGTCCAGCCACAATACCCCCTCTGCTACCACCACCACCACCCTCCCCCAATTGATGAGGGGCGTAGGATCAGAGCCTGGGAACTTAAATCGGTGGTTTCACAACACCCAGCACTGACTCACCACACAGCAGGTGGAGAACAGTGAGATAATGCAGCGGTCACTTTTGTGTGTGTGTGTGTTTTTTCCCTCCACTTTGAGGATTTGGACACTTTTCCTCACTGTGAGTGTTTTCGAACCTAATTTTTATGCTCGACTTTAATCAGCTTTTGACACAGAGAAACTTCAAAGCTTTGGCCAGACAACCAGGGGTAAGTGAACGATATAGTCGGAACATACAGACAAAATGGCACAGCTAGTTACAAATTAGCGAGCTGTACAATTTTTTTTTTTAATTGTTGTTTTCCTATATTTATGCATGTGTGTAGCCTATAATGATTCTAGAACTCTTCTCCAACACTTCCAGACAAGTATCTTTATAAGCAGTAGCAACAGAAGAGGGTGGAGATAGCAGGACCTATGAGCTAACAGTGATACAAAAAGTCGTCCTTGGTTCGTCACGAAGCTAACACCAATTTTTCTCCACCTTACACTACCCCCCACTTTTTTTTTTGCTGAAAGATGCGCAAGTTGTCATGACGACAGGGATGTACTGCTGATGAAGTCTCGCTCCTTGTTGTCCAATCAGATTATGGAGCTGAAACTGCAGCACGAGCAGGAGAGGACACACCTACTTCAGCAACACAATACTGAGAAGGACAGCCTGGTCCAGGATCATCAGCGGGAGATTGCTAGTTTGGAGAAGCAGGCGCGGTCCGCCATGGCCCAGCACCAAGCACAAACCCAGGAATGGAGAAAGCGGGATGGACAGGTATGTGGATTCTTCTTTTTCCCATATCAACATGTTTTCCATGTTTAGTTTGCTATTACCCATCCCATTTTCCACCTTGCTTTCGCTAAATTTTTTCCTGCTTTGCTAGCTAAGTATTTGCGTTCTCTTTAAAAAAAAATCTTACACATTTTTACAGAAGATTTCAGTGTCTGAATATTTGTTAAACGTGCATTTTTGAAATTTAGCTTGACGCTTTACAGCAAAAAACTTTAGCACCACAAACTGTTCACAGCACTATTTGCAAGGAAATTGGGCGGAAAAGAAATATCATACAGAGTCTATGTGTTCCACAGCATATACAGTGTCCTGAGCAGGACATAAAGAAGGAATTTTAAAAGCGCCCCAGATTCTGAAACCACAGGTTGCCATAAAAATGTGGGCAAATCTTTCAGTGCAATACAGCGCAGGCCTTTTGTTTTCCGATCTGGTTTACATTTCCCATTCTTCTATTTTATCTGTTTGAGCTGGGATGGCATGAGCTGGTGCATTCCAAACTACTGTGCACTGGCTGGGTGCACTCGCTGTTTCTCGCGCTGCACTGCAGGTAGCCATCATCTCCACATAAGCAGAGGCTTATATTTGCATTATATCTCCCAGAACTATTTAGCATATATTAATGACAGTCTTGGAAAGGCTGTTAGAAACCTTTATTTTGTTTATCAACGGGTTTCTCATGGTTACACCAAAGCCCGTTCTCCTGTCCAGCTTGGCTAGCGCGGACGCTCTGTGGGAAACCGTTTGACAGCCGAACCCCCAGCTGGGGATGTATTCGGCTATTCAAACCCTGAGATGAAATATAAATTGTCAGCATGGCTAAAGCACATTTATTAGCTCCTTACAGGAAAGACGTCCAGCAGAGCAGCTTCTGTACAGAGTTCACCAGACTGGATGAGAAAAGCTTGGGAAACGCTTCTGGATAAAACAGTGAACATTTCAGTGCCGTTTCGGTCAAAGGCTAAGCCATGTAAACCCAGATGTTGTAATAAATGTCCTGTTCATTGTCTGTACTGGACTGCTCCTGTTTTAAACGAGTTTTAAACAGAGAACCTTCTTCTGATTCAATTAAAATGTATTAAATATAATGCACTTCCGTAGTTAAAATACATTTTTGTGTACATATCTTTTGCTTCATCTTTAAATTAAAAACATCGACAAAGCGAAAGCTTTTGCTTTTTCATCAAAAACAATTTTAAAAACTTTTTTTTTTTATTTATTTTTTTTTTTTATGCTTTTCCATGTTTCCACACATAACGCAAAGCTGTTCAGGCAGCACCTTATCAGTCATGTTCTTACCGGGTGTGGTGGTGTGGACAGGCCGCACAGAAAGTGGATCAAGTGGAAGTAAATTGTCTGTTACAGCAAGAAGCTCCCAGCCCACAGAGTGAATTGGTTGAAGCTCAAGGGAGTAGGCTTTTGCTGTTTAGCTGAACCTGTCCCTCCATGTGATGATGTTATTTAGATGAGAAGTTCAAATCTCGAGACCCTTCACCTTCTCACTTATCCCCTCTTCAGGCTTGGTGTTGAGAGGCAAGCAGAGTTTAATTTTTCCTCCTGATGCTGTGACTTCTTCACCACCGACAAGCCTCTTTTTACCCTGACAGATTTACATTTTCTGTTTGAAGTATCTTTTCCATTTTGTTTGAGAGACCTAATAGATAATGGCAAACCCAACCCAATCTTCTTACTATTTAAGTGCCAGAGTTTTCCTTCTTTTATGTTAGCAGAACACAATTTGACATGAAAAGGATGCTTGGTTGGTTTGAAAACTTTTCTCTATGTCCTGTTGCATTTCAACTGGTGTCCATCAAGCTGCTAGATGAAGATACATTTTTCAGCTACTGCTGACAGGAAACTGGCTGCCTCAAAGCTGTCTGAATGAGATAAGATGGCTTTCGTGACTACTTTTCTCTTCTCAAGAAGGCATATTTTCCTCTAAGAGTGTCTGAGAGATGGAATCCGGGAAAGAAGAGAGAAAAAGGCTTCCACCAGCTGCTTTATTTACTTGATGAACTTGATCAACATTTAGACTGAAAAAGTTTGACTCAACAACATAAAAAAAAAAACATTTTTCATAGCTGCAACAAAAGTCTAGACCCAGCTTTCTTTTTGGAATCTTTCAAATTTGGAAAGCTGACAAAGCGAGCTCCTTGACATGTACTGAAGATGAGACGGTTACACTCATCACTTGATGTGGTCAGTACAGTTCGGATCTAAAAGGAAGCTCAGAAGAATAAATTATTCAGGGGCAGAGCTTTGTTGTTGAATTTATGCCTAAGCTTGCCAATGTCCAGCACTGGTTACCTGGCCTCGATCTCTATGCTGCTGAGATCTTAGAAAATTCACAACCTCATACAGCAATATCATACAGCCATCAAAACAAACCAGAGTGAAAAACAAGAAACAGTTCCATGCTAATACTGCGCTGAAGGATTTATTGATTCGTGTCTTGGTTTGGAGGCTTTGTTTAGATCGCTAAGGGAATGAGCTTATATCCTTGTCCTTGGGCTGAAGCTGGAGTATTCAGTTTCCTCTCAACCTGGAATTTCTGCTTTGGCACCCTCCAGGCTCCTAGTTTCCTCAGTCTTTTTGAAGATGAAAGGGGCGAGGCCGAGAGTCAGTTGGCAGCCCATCCAGGACAGTTCCCAATAAATAGTGTTGCCTGCAGCAAATACTGTGTGCTAATACACAACTGGCTCCAAAGAGGGTGTTTCCTTTACATGCATGTTTATGGCACACTGATATGAGAAATCTGTGGGCTTTATAATGATTATTTCATGAAGAGGAAATATTCGAATCACGTTTTATCATTTGCCTGATAGGTCATTTTGTGTCATGTTCTTTCGTATTTTTTTATTTCTGGGGAATATTTTAGATTCCTCTAGTATATTTGCTCTAGGCATCTGCACCTTTAATTTAATCAGAATATACGAACAACAGGTGTTGCTTAATATATCTGTTGTGTTTCAGCTATTTTGGGCCAGTCTGTCAATTTCCTACTTTATCATCCTTGAGAAATTCTTCTACCATGGAGTTCAAACAGCATTGGGGAGAATCTGATCCTTGGAATATTGCACTGGGGACAACTTTCCGCAGCCTTGATTGGCAAATTAATGACACTGACAAATTTTCAAGAACTTCATTCCAAAAGAAGAGATTAAGCCAGAGTACATGACGGCGAGTGTGACTGAGCGAATCTGGCATGGTTTATTTTGATGTGCGAGAAAAAAACAAACTCGTTAAGTAGGTTTGCTCGACATTAGCTAAATAGCTTATATCCAGAGTCATGGATTAATATGTCATTCTTGCCACTTCCATCATACAAGAAGAAAATTCATTCAAGGAGAGCTTGGAAGAATATTCTAAAAAGATAGAGTCCAACAAGATTGCAGTGCCATTTCTGAGACTATGCATATGCTTATATTGCCTGCAACTCACCCTAACAGAAGTAGTTTTATATTTTTAATATTAAATGTGATTATCCCATCAAAGCCCTAACCTGGCTGATATGTTTAATTATTGACCTGTCTATAATTATTCAATTATTGATCATATTAGATTCAGCAGCTGGTATGAATTATTTGGTAACTGCAGTAAAAACGAAAGAGTCTCCTGTGTCAGAACATTGTTCCTGAGGTAAAGCTGTTTTTTTAAGTTTTCTGTTGCCACAGAAATGTGTTCAGGAGAGATTAATTTACATTGTGGTGTTTCATGTAACATGACAAGCTGCTTTTTTTTTTTTTTGCAGTGTATTGCTAACTTCAAGAGAATGGAGAAAAAGCACAAACTAAATTAGTTTTGTGGACATTCCCCAACATTTACATGTATAACGTTAACATGTTTGTTACACTGCTACACAGCTTGTAGCAGTGATATTTAATGGTCTGTTTGTTTTATTTTTTTATCATCCATGTTCATTCCTGGCATGTTATATTCCATGTGCAATTAGGAAATGAAGCATGCAGTCAGTCATGCATGATCAGTCAGTGACTTTGCAGCCTGTTATCAACTGTGGAGAACAGAAAACCTGTTGGTTTCTTGCCTTGCCAACTTCCCCGGATTCTCTCTTGTTCTGATCTCTGTACATGTTTAACCTGAGAGAGTTTTGGGTTCTCTGCACTCACTGTCCTTCTTTCCCTTTGATGAAAATATGGTTTAATCTCAGACCAGACATCACTTGCATTAACCTTCTGAGCAGTACATGGACCTGCTTGATGAAAACATGCAAATGTGGCTCTATGCCTTTTTACCCAGAGGGTGGCTGTACTGGAAAAGATTTGCGAATCAGTCTGGATGTCTATCCAATGTAGGATGGATTTTCTGTTATCAGGAAATACTGCTGTTCAGTTTCTATAGGTGAGAAACTGAAGTCTCCTGTATCTTTGTGCACTATACAACTAATAGAGGATCTAAGGTCTATGCTTTATAAAACAAAAACTTTCTTCTCTTTATCATGACTCAAGCATGAGACATAAACTAGTATGCAATGCTTACTATTTTTATAATCGGATTAATTACTGAGACTTAATTGTGCAGTGGGTGATTAGAAAGCTCCTTGTTACACAATATGAGTATGTGCTTGTTGAACATCCCATGCGATAACCACGGGTGGTAATCTATAGTTGCATGTGTATTCTTTGCAGCTATAATAATCTCCACTCATTTGGTAAGGCTTTCCCTTAGAGGTTGGATGTAAGGATTTCACATTTATGGCATTTGGCAGAGACCCTTATACAGAGCAACATGCATTTGTATGTTATTTTATACAACTGAGCAATTGAGGGTTAAGCATTGGCAGCTTAGTGGACCTGAGATTCAAACTGCAACTTGCAACTTTCTGATCGGTAGTCCAACACCTTAAACTCCCCAGCCCACCAACTCACACACACACATACACAAACCTTTGTGATCTTCAGCCATAAGAGCATTAGAGGGGTCAGGCACTGATGCTGGTAGAGAAGGAATGGTGCACAGTCAGCATTCCAGTTCATCCTGAAGGTGCTCAGTAGGGTTGAGGTCAGGGCTCTGTGCAGGACACTCAAGTTCTTCCAATTCAATCTTGGAAAATTGTGTGGTTAGGACCCTTGATCTGTGCAAAGATATATTGCCATGGTGAAACATTGTTTTAGTGACAGGAAATTTTAATTGTATAATAAACAAAAACATTCTAGACAATTGTATGATTCTAACTTTGGGCAAACAGCTTGAAGAAGGTCCACATATGGGTTTGATGGTTAGGTAGCCACATACATTTGGCCATACAGTCAACTTCTTGGTCAAAAATGGTTACTGATTTATGCAACAGGGTTTCAAATAGAATTCTGAGGGTTAATCCTATGTTGCAGAGCAGGCAAAAGAGGTTTGCTGATTGTTTTAGCTGAAGTAGCATCCTGCTCTCACAACATTTAAACAAACGTTTCTAAACGTGTCTCATGCACTTATTCTGAGAACACAGCACTATTCTGAGCAAAGGCCCCACCTTGGGGTAATTACAGGACACTTTAGTTTTACAAGGTGCTGGCTTTCTGTACTATAATACACACCAAAGCAGTGACTTCCCTAATACTTTGAATCTGTGAGTATACACCAATAGACCAGACAATGTTTAACACTATTCATCTGTGTCCCCATTTTTAATTATGCTTTAAAAACAAGAGTCAGACACCATTAGAACGGCCCAAAACCTGTTCAGTGGCTCACAGCTCTTTCAGCATTTCTGGTAACTGATGGCCTTCTTGGTTTGAAGCAATCAGTAGTAAACTGTTTATAGAAGCTGGAGAGAAAATCTTGCCTTGTAGCGACAGACTTACTCCTAAGACGAAGCTAAAAATGTGCACCCAGCATATGGCATGTGGCTGACAGGATGCGACACCATGTTGTAAAACACCAGTAGTTAAGCCGAAGAGCCCAAAAATCTGGTCAGCAGTTAGCTCCTTGATTTAAAGTACTGATCTGCCAACACTCTGATCATAGCTGTCCATTTAAATGCATAATTGCCTTGCATGGTAATGTACATATATATATACAGTGATCATATTTTTTTAACTTTTTTTAGATACCTTATTATCCAAAGTATTCACACACAATCCTGCAACTTGTTTTAGCTTCTGGAGCCAGCCTTATATTTTATTTGTTTGGTGACATTATTTACAGGCATCAAAGGAAGCATAGTAAAATCTTATCAGCCTATCCCTTACCAGACTAAAGAAGGAATTCGAGATTAAAGGGTCTTCCCAGCTGAGATCTAATAGCTCTGTGCCACTAGTAGTAGTATGTAGGAAAAGTGTTGCCACTTCTGTTGCAGTCACCTGGGACACAAGCACCACCCCAACATCTGTGTGTGTTTATTTTACTCAGTTTAAATGTATTTTTTCATGGCCCGCCTTTGAAGTGGCAACGATCCCACCCCACTCCTGAACGTGTTAGCAATTTTCCAATGCTCTTCCGGCAGGCGATAACCGATCTCCTCCCCAGAATACCTAACAGCAAGTGGAGTGAAGCCAAAGAGCTGCCAACCCCTTGTCTTGGTAGTGCTGAGCAATCGTGGCAGATCACAACCTGAGATCGGGTTCGTTTTTAGCGTTTTGGAGAATTCATGTAGCATTGAATTGGGCAACTCTGTTAGAATAGGCTTTTGTGCCTGAGCATTTTCCAAGTTAAGCACCTGAAAAATGTCAAAAGTGATGTCAAGGCAAGCAAGGTCAAGTCCAGAAGCGTGCACCAGCAAACAGACCCCACCAGTTGATTCTCTAATAGGGGTTTCCATTCTCTAATAGGGGGGTAATGCCTTTGCTTGCTCTGCTTCTTTTTCTTTTTAGCCATCTGCACCCTTTATTTTCCTAAACGTGGCAATGCAGTCAGTCCCTGTGTTTTTTCAGCTTCCTGAAACGAGAAATGGCAGCAGTGTCTGATCTCACCCCCTCCCCTCTACTATGAGTAACTGACCTTTGATTTGCGCTAATTTCACTCATTAAATCAAACCACTGACCTTTAAGGAATGCCTGCGTTTGATGTTGAACCCTTGAGGCTGTGAGATCTGAGGGGGTGGTTTCTGTTTACTTTTTCTTGGCCAGCCAAAGCACAAGTGTTCCACTAGTTTTGCACTTTTCATTCCCCACTCTCTGTGTCAAATTTTGATAATCTGGCAACCCAAAACGATGCACATCAATGAATGTAACAAATCATCCTATTATTTCTTTCTTTTTTTTTTATTTGGTGCTCTTTGTTATTTGATCATTTAATGACCTTATGTGTGATTCCAGACCATCAGTGAGCTGGAGTCCCAAGTGCACTCTTTGAGGGAGGAGCTGCTTGAGGCTCACGCTCAGAGGAAGCAGCAGCTGTCCGAGTTGGGCCTACTATGTGAGGAAGAGCGTCAACGCGCTGCCCAGGAACAGGAGGTGGCGTTAGGTCGTGTCAGGGCCGAGATGGAGCGTGTCCGCAAGGATCTGGAGAGAACCCACACTGCAGAGAGAGAACTTGCTCAGGAGAAGGTGGGTGTGCCTCTGAGAAAGGCTGGGATGGTGCATCATATTGATTTCTTCTGGGCTCACCGGTTTCTTGTCTTTCCAAAACCATAGTAGTAGTTGACTGGTTACTTTAAATTGTCCCTAGGTATGAATGACTTGACTGTGTGAGTGTGTTTGGTGTACAGCACTGGTCTGGCATGGCCTTGCACCCAATATTTCAAAGATAGGAAACATGAGCTATAGATGTCAGCCATGTAGCCTGCAGCTTGAGATATAGTCAGTTGAGCACTTGTTGGTGTGTTTAATTGCATAAACTTGATTTATCACCAAGGCTTCAGTTGAGTTTCAGGCAAATTCACCATCTGTGTCAACACCATGCAAAGACATAATACACACTTACACCAATTATTATTGTCGAACTGCAGGATGTTTTGGGATGTCAGCCTAGAAGTTTATTTATTTGCTTCCTTCTGTAACTATGGCTCTGTCACAGGATGTTCATACGTGTCAGATGAGAAGTTAGCAAGTTTCTGGCCCCAAAAGCAAGTGTGAAGTTTTCTGGCCTGTTTCACTGTGTGCAATCCTCAAACCAAGCTTTGGCAGGGTTTCACTGAAGGAGGTGAAGCAGGCAGGGTTTGGCAGCATCTGTATTCTTGTGGTCTCAGATGGATTAACTTTTGTCACTCTCTCCACCACCCCAGAGTAAAACCTATCAAGTCTGTCAGCAAAGGAAGTGACTCAGAGCAAAATGGTCTCCTCTTATTCTTCTTCTCTCCTCCTGTATGCCCTTGAGTAAACAGTAAACAGATGAACCAGTATGCCAGCCAAGCTTCTCACCTGGTGTCTGAATCGCACACTTGTACAGTCATGTGTACACACGTACACACACACACAAACCCTAACACATGCTGGATGACTTTGTAGTTTAGCAATTCAAGAACTCTGGCTAGCATTTCATTATAAATGCATTACCCCCTTTTCTCTGGTTCTGTCTATGCAGAACAGCCGGACTTTGCTGGAATTCCTCAGGTCCTCACCCCTGCTACTTCATATTTACAAAGCTCTTGATCCTTTGTAACAGAAACCAGGGAAGGGAAACTCTTTTAATATGCCACAGGCTGGCTAGGAACTGGCCGAAAGTGTGCTGTTGATCAGGAGTAAATTCCTGATTAGGCCCATCAAGGCGATTCATTTTCATTAGATCCATGCAGTCCCCTTTCAGACCATCTGTGACATATTACCGTGCTGTTCGGCCTCCTCCGTAAATCCTGGGCCTCCATTTCAAAACCATATGCTAATATGGTTCTCATACTGATTCCAGTCCGATTCACTTTTTCCGCTCCGCTGCCACTTAAAAATTGTTTATGATACAATAAGTCATCTGATCCATCCTCCTCACATCTGAGACACACCTGCAGATGTGGCAGTCATTTACAGACACCAGAGTTTCTATGAGCCATTAGATTAAAAGGCTTCTTCCACAGCAGGAAAGTATCGGTCAGAAGGTGTTGGCTCATTTTTATTTTCTAATAGCACAACTCAAACATTTACATGACTGCAAGACAAACCTTAGCTTTATATTAATGTGCTGGTATTTAATTGTTTCTACTGTAACAGCTCATTTACATGGACTTAAATGACAGACAGTCCACAAAGTCTAAGCCTCACAGTAATAAAAATGGATAAAAAATATTTCTTAAACAAAGGAAGTGTGGATAAAGCTTCCTGTAAGGAGACGTTTATGAAAAGAATCACAGAATCAGGTTCCTAGGTTCTAGTGTTATTTTTTGTACTATTAACTACAACAGAGTAATGAAAGAGGTGTAACCTATAAGCCAGAGTTTTTAAAAAAAAAATAAATAAATAAAAAAGCAACTAACTCATCGTATACACATTCCACAATAGTAAGTACTAGTGGTTAAAAAGCACAGCTTGTCATTCACTAATACATAAAAATCGTTGCCATTTGTTGCCCATCATTGGCAAATGACTGTCCTATATTTGGCTGAACACGGCACACGAGTTTGCTTAATTTTGCACTAATCTCTGTGATCACAAAATCCTGAAGATACTGTCATACTTAACTACATTTATAAAATTGAGAGTATATTAAACTCTCCTAGATCGAGTGGTTTCTCCAATGATGTACATGTTTGGTGTTTTTTTAAGGTCTTATTGGCTTGTCCAGACATCCAGACCAATCAAATTCTCCTACGGTGTTAAAGCTGTCTTCTAAGCTGCCTTTGAACAACAATATATATTCTATAATATCAACAGATTCATCGTAATGTTGTGTTTGTGACACTAAGACTTAATAAGTGTAGCATTTTTGGCTGGAGTTTGAAATAAGGAAAGAAATTTGTAAGTATTGAGTAATACAGTGTAAGCTCAGGTGCCAGGTAGTGTGCAGGCTTTGAGTGTAGTAGTATTGCAAGGCCAGACATGATCTCTAAAGAGAATATACATCTACAGAGAGGAGTGAGAGGTTTGTTGTAAGGGTGGGTGAGAATGTCGTCAACACCTAACTCAGGTTTTTGTTTATTTATAATTTACAATCTGCAAAAATGGCGCATTTGGTGTACTGTAAAAGTAAAAGTTTGAAGAATTACATCATTTGTATTCTCAAGGTTCAACTGGGGAAAAAACATGTATTTATCTTTTCTTAACAACAGACTTGCCAACTAACTGTGATGAGTGATGTGTATTAACCTCCTCAGAACAGCACACTGTGCAGTCTGTTACAGCTGGCTAAAAGTTTGTGGATATCCGACCATGTTCCTGGACGTCACCCTCCAGAGTTTTGCTGCCCTTTTGATGTTATAATAACCTCCACTCTTCTGGGAAGGCTTTCCACTGGATTTTGGATTGTGGGTGTTTGTGCTCATTCAGCCACAAGGGCATTAGTGAGATCAGACAGGCATGTCAGGCGAGACGGTCTGGTGTGAAATCTGCATTAATCTACATACTGTAGGTTTATCACAAAGGTGTTCAGCAGAGTTGAGGTCAGGACTCAAGGTCAAGCTTGTGTTATATAACCATCAAATTTATTCTCCTTTATTTTTTTGTCATAAGTGGAATGGTGTAATTAAGAAACAGTTCACATGCCAAGCTTAGATATCACTTCTTGGTTCAGTGTCAAAGTTTCCAGTTTCCAGCTTTCCTGTAATTTAAAGTTAGTTTTAAGTTGTTTCTAGTTCTTATCCTTATAATCCCCATTCAATTTGTAAGATGAAATTTCTTCTTCTTCTTCTTCTTCTTCTGGTGGCAGCAGTAACGCTGTCCTCGGCAGTCGCCGGGTCCTGAAATGGGCAGTCGGAGTTTGAGCGCGTCTCACAGATCCCAGAGAAAAAGGCAGACGAAATCCATTAAATCCATGAATGGGTTTTCATCAAAAGATGCTGCCTTTTTGAGGGGAAGCTTGTGGAATAAAATAATGAGAAGCAGAATATCAGAAGAGATAAGGTTGTGTGTTAGATTGTTCCAGCGTTAGAGGCTAGGTGAAAATAAAAAAGGCAAGAAGAAAGACAGCGACTTTATTTCTGCTGTTAGTAAGGATTGAGGTTTATCTGCTGCTCTGTGCAGTGTGTGTGTGTGTGTGTGTGTGTGTGTGTGTGTGTGTGTACGTACACCCAGTACCCAATCTCCATTTGCCTCAGAGAGCCTTGGCAGCCTTGTTCCTATTGATAAACCAGCTACCCACACAACTCTCAGCTGTCCCCTCAGATGCAACTCCTGGAAACTTAAGTATTAATATTTATTTTATATACTAGTTTTATTTTATTTTATATTTCATTGAGGTTTTTTATTTTATTTTTATTGAGTTTTGGGTTTTTATTATTTATTTTTCCTTCGCCTCTCTTTCGGGTTGCTCACAGAACTTGAGCCTTGAGCGAGAGATCAGATGGCACAATGATCAGACCAGGACATGAGGCTTCTGGGTTTTAAACATCCGAACGAGGTCTATGAAGGATCAGGGGTAAAAAGGCGTGAGCTGAAACTGGAGTTTGCATAAACATTGGAAAAAGATGGCAGGACGTTAGGCAGTAGATCGCTCACAAAGGCCGCTTCTTAACGGATAGTCGGTTCTCGCTGATGAGTCAGTATCCTGTATTTACACTTTGATCGCAGTATGACACCTGATGACTAATGCGATTTAATAACACTTTCAACAAGCTCACTTTAAACTCATTTTCCTCTTATGTCAAAGGCACTAACAGCAAATAGTTTACAGTACAGTTTATACTGCAGCATGTGGGCATCAGTTTGGGGGTGGGGTGGGGGGGGTGCAAGCAATGGCGTAGCTAATGAATCACTGTTGAAAGAGCTGCTTTTACATTGGACTTGTCATACCTGTTGGGCTCTATTCATCTTCCCACACGCCCTCATTCTCACCAGCCGGCTGAAGAGAGAGAGACGGTTAAGATGCGGGTAACTGTCACATTACACTCTGTGTCTCTGAAGTAAGACATCTCTTTGATCTCCTGGTGCATATCTGATCTAATGACACATTCATGACCGCAATTTATTCTATTAAGTCAGGGCGGCTGAAAGGACCTAACAAACTATGGCTTGATTAAAAAAAAAAGTTGTTTATATAGATGATATTTACAGTGGAAATACTGTCGTTTAATGAAGAGGAGCTAGTAGAAAAGGGATTTTTGCCATACGCTGGTTTGGAAATCTGCACACAAAGTTAAAGTTGGCTTAAAGTTTCCTCTGGAGAGAGAAATACAGCACCGGGGCTCGTGAAATGCTTTTCAATGTGTTATTAAAAGTAATAATCAGAATAAAACTATTGTCTTCAAGCATTCCATTGTAGATGGCCAAGTATGTTTAAAGTCAATACCTAGAATAAAGTTCTATTTAGAGTTATCTCATAACCTCTAACATTAAGGTAATATGCAAAATTCCTGAATGTGTGTGTGTTTGGATTGAGAAGGACAATTTCTTGCATTTATTTAAAACATGCCAATCATTTTCTAGCCTACTTGGTTTTGGCAGAAAATACTTTTATCTATGTATATTTAAATATAAAAGATCTCATGAAAATATTTTTGTGCATTTTACTCTAAATGGAAAAATCGAATTATTTTCTCAGTTTGAATGCATTCATTGATTTCTGTGTTTGGTGGGTTGGTTAGTGATTTTTTTCTTAATTTTTTTAGGGTGCCAAAAAAAAAAAAAAGTAAACACAGATAAGCAGATTTTATGTCCTTTCACAGAATTATAACCCACATTGTAAACGAGAGGCCATTTCTGCAGCGGAAAAGCAACGTGGCACATTGTGCTGCAGGCTCTGAACTCGATGTGACTAGCTCTTATATACCCCATGACTGTTTTGCCCCACAGCCCAAGCCCCGAGGGACCCCACCCCAGCTCTAATATGGAAAGCACACATCCACTCTTTGCTCTTCAAAGCGAACCCCGCCTCTGTCTCTGTGAGGCTAGGGTAATCGGACAATCCCTGGTGGCAAAGTCCAAACATCAGAGGACGAACCTGTGCTGCATGCTGGGAATTTCTCCAATCTGCCAGCCATATGAGCTCCCTCTGTGCCTTCTGTTAGATAAATAGGCTCAAGTAGGATTATTACTTTTTTTTTTTTTTTTTTTTTGCTTTCTGGTCTTTCGCTTTCTTTCTTTCTTTCTTTCTTTTTTTTTAATCATCTAGCGGTCTTTAATTACATAGCGAAAGTTCTCCTTGCGAGATCACCATGGTAACAAGGTGTGCAGTGCGAGATGGGTGCGGTTATCTCAGCTGACAGAGAAAAAGGCAAGAAAAGAAAGAGGGAGCAAAGACATGCTGGAACTGGAAGGCAATGCCTTGAAAAGTAAGCTGCAACTCACCGGGAACTGCCGAAGAGGCGGAAGAGAAAGTGCCAGAGTGTATAGTGTATAGTGTACACGTTATAAAACAACTCCGGAGCCAAAAAAAGCAGCCAATACCCTTATTAGCTGCATGGTATAGGAACACTTAAAGTGAGCTCGCAAAATACCTCCACCTGCATGACTGCTTTTCGCACCCTTTGAAGTTTCTGCCCATACCAACAGTACCAGGTCATGTGACCTGCCTTTCAAACATCTTCATTTCAACACAATGATCGACATTTCGTAGGTTCATTTCTTAACCGCAAAGCGATTACATAAATTCTCACTTAGGTGATTTGTCAACAACAAGGGAGGAAGCAAAAGCTGTCATTTTTTCCTTTGATGTTACGTTCTTATCAGAACATTAATGAACAAACCAAACAGGCGTGAACGTCCTGTTCACCAGACAGAGCTAAATAAATACCACGTCTTCGAGATTTTTCGGTCGCGGACAATTTAATGACCGTTACAAAGCACTGACACTCCAGACTCCTTCCAAAAGGGAAAATGGTTAAGATGTTGGACTACTGATCCGAAGGTCACGGGTTTAAATCCCACCACCGCTACTGCTAGGTCCTTCAGCAAGGCCCCTAATATTCAACTGTATAAATGTTACATGTTACCATTACATATAATGTAACTAAACATCTCCTTACAGAAAACCTTCAACTTATCTATTATACGTTTTTTTTCTTGTTGAATAACACATTGTTTGTTTGTTTTATAGCTTTGTTTTATAGCTATGTCGATTGTCTGCCGGTTAATCAGTTGTTACTATAAAATCTAGAAATCATTTCATTCTCTCAACTTTCTGAATTGTTTTCCCCTCTTTTTTACAGCTTTTTCTTCCCTCATAGTTTTTGCCACTGCTTAAAGATCGTATTTATGCAGGAAAGGGAAGAAAAAAAGGGCACGTCTTTCCAAGGCACGTTCGCTTGTCTTTTTTTTTCCCTCTGAATCTGCCATGAAAAAGCAAAGGAGGTTGTAAATGCAGCTTTACTACACCCACATCATGCACCTGTTGTTGCGAATGTGGCATCTGAACAAGGTTTTGATTCAGCTGTGACAGCAGGGATTAGATTGAAGCAGCTCTTCATACACACTTGCCACCCTCGGAGAGAAATGCTGTAAAACATGCTCTCCTTTAAACAGATCTACATCACTGAGCAGCGCTTCTCCCTCGGTGGAGCTGTCAGCTGTCATTCCAGCCGAAGTTTGGATGCCATACTTTTTTTTTTAATTCATGTTTGTTTATTTGTTTGTTGCGGAGTGTTAGCAGTATTTTTCTCCATGTCAGTTTTATAGTCAGATTGATGGGCAGGTGGGGCTTTGAGCGGGTTTGACTTTGTTTGGCGTTTTTCTCCACTTTATGCTTCCCCGTACCCCCTACTCCCACATCTCACACACACACACACACACACAAACTTTATTAATTTTTGTCAGTTTGTTTCTCTGTCATATGGAGATGCACCAAATCCCATTATTTTTGGTCATGGATTATATTGGGCATAACATTGGGGCGGGAAAATGATCAAAGACATACCGTTATCACCTCTCAGTTGCAGATTGAGGCAGGGAAATAGGGCTTAATAGCAGAAAATCAGATTTAGACCAGCCAGGCATATTTGGATGGATGTGATGATTCTAGTCTTCGTTTTTTGTGTGGAGACGAAAGTTGATGCTGCAAGTGTGCCAGTTCTTTTCTCCTTATTTATGGCTTCCAGTGCATATGTGACACAGAGATATTGCCGTAGACTGCCAACTGATGTTTAAGGAATACATGGAACGTCTGCCCAAGCCACAGTGGGTGTCTTCTTGTACCACATACAGTAGGCACAACTTTGACACAAACTGCTTAGCCCTATTGGAACAGCAGCTAAAGTGTCAAATGTAAGCTTTCTTTATTGAAAGTGCTAGAAAGGTGTATAACAAGTCACGAACATATGAAGTGACCTCTAATCACAAAGCCAGATGGTAATCGCCCTCTGACAAAAAGGTTCGTTGGCAGACAGTCGCTGTTGACCCTTCATCTCTTATTGATTGTCTAATCTATGCTTTGTTGCGCGTGCCCCGGCTGCACTCCTGTAGGTCATCAATCGGGACGCTCTTCAGATCATCCTGGCTCCTTATGGTCAAAAAAGCAAATGCTTTGGCCTAAAGACTTGAGCAGATGTCTTTTCTGAGGCTCAGGTGGAAATCAAACCCAAGAGCAGGGATTTGGGGCACAGCGACTCAAGTAGGCTTTTATGGCCTGAAATAAGCACATTAATTGTTATGTACACCAGGTCTTAGTTGGTTAATACAAATATTACATTCGTCTTACTCATAACTTTCATTCACATTTCATTCATATACGTTTCAGTTTGTACCCATCATGTCTAAACATAATGCACAACATAACCTGTGTATGCTTTTAGATGTCGCACGATGCTAGACAAGCTGATATTTAAGAAGTGGTCATATCCAATCACATCTAGTTACGGTTGTTGACACGACATGCAAATATGCAAATAAGAACATTAAGCGAGGGTTTAGAAATGTAGAAAGATTATGAAGAGCCAGAATGAATTGTTAACCCTGGGTGAAGTATGAGCAGTGTGAAATGTGATAACCCAGGATTCTGTTTACCTAGGGTTTATAATAACTCAGGCTTAACTATTACAAGTGTGTGAAAATCCCTGACCTGTGGTACGTGTCAGGTTGCATTCATGCATTCGTTCATTTATTCATTCATTCATCTTTAATGAATTCTCTATTCCGGTCAAGGTCACTGGTTTTTTTTTTTTTTTTTTTTTTTGGTTCATATATTTGGGAAATTCATTATAAAACATCTCAGGTGGGTACAAACCAAAATGTACTATATATCAGTAGTGTTCAGAGAACAAGTGACACACCATGCAAAGATACACTATATGGCCAAATGTATATGGACACCTGACCATCAGACCCATGCAATGCTGTCCCAGAGGTGAAAGCACACAGATATAAATTCCCTGAAACTAAACCAAATATTCCATCATAACGAATGCCCCACTGCACACAAAGTAAGCTCCATAAAGACTTGGTTAGCTACGGCTGAAGTGGCATGAGCTCTGACCCTATAACCCCAATGAACACCTTTGGGCCTAATTGGAATATTGCCTGCACCCCAGGCCTCTTTACCCCACATCAGTTACTGACCTCAATAATGCCCTTGTAGCTGAATGAGCACACACCAGAAGACTGGAGGTTATTATAATAGCAGAGGAGGGACTAAATGTGACATTTAGCAAGCACATGGATGTGATTGTCAGGTGCCCACATTTTTTGGCCATGTAGTCTGTAATTATTAAGAGAACATATTTCACTAGTCTATGTGCCAGAGTCTCTCGTTTATCAGAGAGGCTATGCAAATATTTGAAAGTTCATTGGAAGCGGTTTCTTCAATTAGCCGGTTTCATAAGCTTTCTTCTGAAAACATTCTTTTGCTTGGATTTCTTTCATTCTTTCGTTCTTTCTTTCTCTTTTAACGTCCTGAATTATTTTTGTTGTTTTTTCATGTCTGAACATGCTATATTTTCCCCACCACAAGAACCTGACTAAATAAAAAGTGGAAAAAAGCTTAATAAAACCTTAAAAAAGGCATTTTGAATCTGGATGCACAAGAATGACCAAAGCATTTAATGTCATCTTTAGAGAATGAGACTGTCTATTTAATAAAAAAAAAAAAAAAGGCCAGAAAGCTCACTTTGCTAGTGTAAACACATGTACATCTACACACAAATACACAGATTCACATATACATACACTATTATATACACATACAAACATACGTGCATACACATACATACAAACACAATTACACTTTTACAGAATATACACACACATAGCTGGAGACTTTTTTATTTTATCTATTTGAGCCCTGCATCTTGGTACAGGATCACTTCAGTCCATCTTAGGCTTGTTAATTAGGTTTCACTACACAGTTTCTAGTCTTGCCTTTATATACACTGCCAGCGTTGTTCTGCAGACTTCTAAAGCTGCACCGCCAGCATTATTAAGTGATTGCTTCTTCTGATAGCACTTCAGAGACACCTTGAGCAGGGCACAGGTATTCAACCCCCGGAACACATACACACAGTATTGAGACTATATCTGCATGCTAAGAGCCTTTTTTTTATTTGTTCTGTTAAGAGCTTGGTTTATTATTAATTGTGTTCTCCATTGGCTGTATTTCTATAGTCAAGTGCATATTGGCTTAAACTAAACTCACACTACGTATTTGCTGTCTGCGTGTTGTGTGATCAAACAAGCCTTTTATTTTGGTGCAGATTAACAATCGGGACATGACTTAAGCAGAGGTGCCAAGATTTACGGGTTATCGTTGTCGATTTTGTCACCTGAAACCTACCATTTTCTGCCCTCTCAACTAAAGTAGTGGTACGTTTCGATAAACATGGATAAAATGCACGTTGAAAGGGTGCAACAAATGCACATTTCTGAGGGAACTTGGACCTCTGAATTCTGAGCTAGTAGAAAACAAGTGGGAGTTTTTTTGGATCAGAAATAAAATGGAGATGCTGCTTAAGTAGCAGTCACACTTCTTATTTGCACATTTGGTAAAAAAAAATGTTAGCACCTCTTTCTCTCTCTCGCGCGCGCTCTGCTGCTAGCATTTTTTTTCAGGGATGTCACCACACCTAATGCCGAGAAGGACTTCCTCAATTAATTTAGGTGTGTTTACAGTGGATATTGGTCAGCATTCTACCTATCTATGTACCTTGTCACCACTTAGGTCACCATCAATAATCATTAAAAATAAATGCAAGTAAATGTAGAGTAATATTCAGCCTTACCTTTCTATAATATGTGTACTGTGAAGCCTAAACACAGTGATGTCAGAAGGGGAAGACATGCCTAAATATGGCCAGATGATACAGTCCCTGACAAAAGTCTTGTCGCTTATCTATTTTGTAGAAACACCTGCTATTAACCTAACTTTTAATTAATCAACTGGTGTTAGAAATAGCTCATATGAAAAGCTAAAACCCTCCCAAATGATGTTTAATGCACTGAAATAAATTAGTTTCACTGAAAAAAGATTTATCATTTAAATCAAGACAGAAAGGTCAAATTTTGGCAAGACAAATGTTTTGTCGCCTATACAGAAATTTACTGCAAATACAAAAATATGTCAGCAAATTAAGTAGTGGTGCTGTGAGATCCAAATTTAATATCTTGTATGACTTCCATGAGCTTGAAGGACTGCATCCATGCGGTTTGGCAAGGATTCATACAATTTATTGATGAAGTCATCAGGAATAGCAAAGGAGGAATAGCAGTCTTGCATGCCTCCCAGAGTTCATCAATATAATTCTTTGGTTTCGTCTTCCATGCTTCCTTTCATCCTACCCCACATATGCTCAATGATGTTCATGTCTGGTGACTGGGCTGGCCAATCCTGGAGCATCTTGATCTTCTTCGCCTTGAGGAACTTTGATGTGGAGATGGAAGTATGCAATGGAACACCATCCTGCTGCAGAATTTAGCCTCTTTTATTTTTGGGAATATAAGAGGTAGCTAAGATTTCTTGGTATTTTAGACTATTGATGTTGCCTTCCACCCTGCAGATCTCTCGCACACCCCCATACTGGATGTAACCCCAGACCGTGATTTTTCTGCCACCAAACTTCACTGTTTTCTGGGTGAATCTCGGATCCATGCGGGCTCCAGTAGGTCTCCTGCAATATTTGCGGCGACTGTGGTGTAATTCAACAGAAGATTCATCTGAGAAATCCACCTTCTGCCACATTTCCAGCATCCATCCTTTTAGCAGGCTGTGGGCCTTGGCAAATGCCACACGTTTTTCAATTGTCTTTTGTTTAGTGCTGGCTGCTGGGCACTGATTCGACCATGGAGGCCATTTTGAGACAGAATCCAACAAACTGTTCTGGTTGACACAGGGACTTCAGGTGACCAGGTCTCGTGGAGCTCTGCTGCAGTGGAAAATGGGCTGGCCTTGGATTTTTGAGTCAACAAACGGTCCTCTCGAGCAGTTGTCTTGCGGAGTCTGCCTGACCTGGGCTTGTCCAAAACGTCTCCAGTCTCTTTTTTTTTATTTTTTTTTTTATTTTTTTTTTATTTAATGTTTTTATTGAGGAAGTATTACACACAGTCATGTACAAACAATTTACAGGCATTCCCCTTAAATTTTTGTTATTTTAAAACAATAAAACAGTGAGTAAAAAAAAAAGCATATACAGGAGACAGAAAACACGCACAATAAAAAAATAATAAAGTAAAATAAATAAATAAAATAAAAAATGGGGGGGGGGAAGCAGAATCAATCACATGGTAGAGTTTGTAGCGATTTAAAATAGTCCATGAAAGAGCCCCATTTATGGTGAAATTTTTCAGAGTTACCCCTGGATGAAAACTTAATCTCCTCCAGTTTAAGCAATGACATCACATTCTGGAGCCACACAGAAATTGAAGGTGTTTTAGAGGCTTTCCAGAGAAGTAAGATGCACCGTCTAGCCACAAGTGACGTAAATGTCAATATATCAGCCTGAGCAGGGTCAGTTAACACAGAGTTAACCGGGAGCCCAAATACAGCTAAGAAGGGATCCATATGAACCTGAATTTTAAGAACTTTGAAGCTCCAGAAGTTGTGAAGTCTAGGGCAGGAGAAAAACATGTAACCAAGATTACATGGGGTACCGTGACACCGCTCACATTGATCGGTTATCTGTGGATAAATTTCGGATAAATGAGACCTTGTATAATGAACCCTGTATAATACCATAAACTGAATTAGTTGCAACCTTGCACAGGATGTGCTGGAGCGAATACATGATATTGCCTTTTCCCATTGCTGGTCTGAAAAAGTTATTCCTAGCTCTTGTTCCCAAGACCTCTGAATTTTAGCTGTTGAATAGGTGACTAAATCCATTAACTCTTTATATATTATTGATATAATAGATTTCTTGTTGGGCTTAAGAGACAGCAGCTCTTCCCAAAGTTGAGTATTAGGAAGTGAAGGATGGGAAGGGAAGAGAGACGAAGCACAGTGCCGAACCTGAGAGTAGCGAAATAAATGAGCAGCCGGGAGATTCATTTCAGAGGACAGAGTGGAAAAACTTGAGAAAAGGCAATCTTTATACAGGTCTTTAAAACTTTTAATGCCACAGTTTTCCCACAGTATATAGACAGCATCAGTCAGACCAGGGGGAAATAAGTGATTTTTCGTTATGGGCATTATGGTTGAGGCTGAAACAAACTTGTAATTATTCCTGAATTGCGACCAGATTTTAATACTGGACTGAACCACAGGATTCTTTGTGAAAAAAGATGGGTTAATTGGGAGGGAAGATGTCAGTAAAGCATTTAAAGAAGAGGAGATACAGGACTGGTCCTCAAACCTACACCATAGCAGTTCTTGTGATTGAAGCCAGTAAGTCAGTTTGTGAATGTGAGCCGACCAATAATACAGCAAAAAATTAGGTAAAGCCAGACCGCCACTAAACGTAAATCTCTGCAAAAGTGATTTCCTCACCCTGGGATTTTTACCTCCCCACAAAAAAGAGGTAATAAGTTGGTCCAGTGCTTTGAAAATTTTTTTGGGCAAAAATACAGGGATACACTCAAACAGAAAAAGTAGCCAAGGCAGAATGTTCATTTTAATGCCGTTAATACGACCAATTAGAGACAAAGGGAGGGAACCCCACCTTTGAAAATCCGACTTGTTCTGGCTAAGCAATGGGAAGAAATTAGCCGAATATAAGGATGGCAGAGTCCGCGTCACGACTCCTAAATATTTGAAACCTGAAGGACTTAACTTGAAAGGAATGTCAGACTGTTTCAGTATAAGTGGCAGAGAATTTATAGGATAGCATTCACATTTAAGTAAGTTCACTTTATAACCTGAAAAAGAGCCAAATCTCTCCAACAAAGATAAAATTGGTGGAACACTTGCTAAAGGATCAGAAACATATAGAAGGAGATCATCTGCATACAGTGACAATCTCAGACCAATATCATAGCGGGATACTCTGTGAAATGAAGTGAGTGATTGCAAAGCTAACGACAAGGGTTCAATGGCCAAAGCAAAAAGTAAGGGAGAGAGGGGGCAGCCCTGTCTAGTGCATCGTCTCCAGTCTCTTCAAATCTTTTTTTTATCCTCTGTACTTGACGTTGAGACACATTGAATGTGTCTGCCACATCAGCGGTGGATCTGGTCTTCAGCCTCTTGATAATCAAAACTTTAGTCTCAGGGTGAATCTTAGGCATGTTTGCAGAGGTCTAGTTGCAGTTGATGTGAAGGTCTAGTGTACTGGGGTTCTTTTTATACACACCTGAGACCTAATTGATCCATTATTAGTCACAGGTGAAGCTCATATGACAAGGCGACAACACTTATGTCTTTGCAAAAAATGACTCAATGGGCTTTACCAAGCTGTGAATATTAGAATACTTATTGACAGTTTTGTTTTGCACTGAAACATTATTACAAAAGCTGTTGGGATTAAAATGAGCCATTTCTTGTAAAAAAAAAAAAATCTTGATTAGAAATATATTTCAGTGGCACTTCAGGTCAATTTGTACACAAGCGACAAGACTTTTGCCAGGGACTGTAGTCAGGTTAGAAACAACCAGTTAAAGCAGGCGTGTCATTAGATTTTGCCATCTGAGGGAGTTTTTTTCTTGCCTTGTGTCTTCTTACTTGCTCGTTATGCCTCTGAACCTATATTTGGAATATTGTTTATGAAGCTACTTTGTGTTAACGGTTGTTGTCAAATATAATTGAATGGAATAAACATCTCCGCTAAATCAGATCACTGAGGAAAGTCCACCAAAAGTTCACCTTGAGGCAACATCTTGCTTGAGAAGTTTCTTTAAATCTGATGCTAAAGACTGATTGCAGCAAACTGAGTGAAGTTAGTTTACTTATTGGATATATGCTTGTACATCATATCACCACAGTAAGATGTCCTGTAAGTGATTATGATGCCATTTCTTTGTGTTTTTTCTTTACTTTTTCTTCTCTGCACACATTTCACACACATTTATCTAGCAGCGTGCTTAATGAAACAGCAGGCAAGACTGCAGTCTCTATAGCAACGCAAGGAGCTGACAGGCTTCAAAGAAAGTCCAGTCTGTGTTGTTTTTTTTTTTGTTGTTGTTTTGGTTGTTTTTTTTTGTTTTTTTTATTACCATTGCTGTCCACCACTCGTTGTTCATGCTTTGTTTTCAGTCTTCTCAGGTAGAATATCCACATGGGATAAATGGATAGTCACTTAAAAAGAAAAAAAGAAGTATGAAGAGATGAGGCTAGAGCTGGTTTAACTGCACTGGGTTCTGTTGTGTGTGCATATGTGTTTAAATGGTGGTTCAGGTGTTGATGCCTGCTGCAGGCTCATATCTGTCTTGTCAGTGGTTCAGCAGCTATCCGGAAAGCAGCTCTGACAGCAGGGCATCACCGCTGACACTCAACTGCACACATACACTGCACACTCCCTCCTGGGCCTGTAAATACATGACATGTCTCTCTCTCTCTCTCTCTCTCTCTCTCGCTCTCTCGACTCTCTCTCTCTCGCGCTCTCTCGCGCTCTCTCTCTCGCTCTCTCTCTTGCTCTCTCTCTCTCTCCCTCTCTCACTCACACACACACACACACACACACACACATGCTGTGAGTAAAGATGTCGATGCTGTTCCTCAAGCTACGTGAGAAAAAAGGGGGGGGGGGATTTTATGCAGTTTATCTGGAGGCATAAAATTTAACATGGGCCACAATAATAATCTTGACCATTTTGAGAGGATTCGCTCCTCCAGACAATTGTAAATTTCTCGGCTATTCATAAATGATACTTTTTCTAAATGATCCTGTGGTGTGTGAAATCCAATCTTCATTTATCAGTCTGTAGTAGTAGTAGTAGCCACCTCAAAGAGCAAAGTATAATGGAAAAGGAAAACGATTTCATTTATTTGATTAACAGCATTTGAATGATGCCTTTAGGTTACCCTTTTTATAGTCTGCAGTTTTAGTTTGAAATTTGATCTTTGAACACTAATCTAACTACAGATATGTGCAGTTATTAGGGTTGTTAGCTCAGAGCCCAAGGGCCACCACTTTAACCCTCAGCTTCCGGCATATTTCCTCCAGGTTTTGTCCTCCAAACTCCCAAACATGGATTGGTGATGTGACACAGATCATACAGAACTTTAAAACCATTGAATGGCGACATGAATGGCACTTGTCAAGGAGTACAATATTTTAGGCAGCAAGATGAGATGACAGCAGGATGCACCATGAGAAGAAGGCAAGCTGGTGGAGGCAGTGTGATGCTCTTGACAATGTTTTTCTTGTAAACCTTGGGTCCGGGTATTCATGTGGATGTTACTTTCCTAAGTATCCCACCTAAACTTTGATGGAGTCCAGGTACACTTCTTCATGGCAATAATTTCCAATGGAAGTGGCCTCTTTCAGCAGGAGAGCGTACCCTGCCACACTGCAAATATTTCTCAGAAATGTTTTGAGGAGCATGACAAAGGTGTTGACTTGGCCTCCAAATTCCCCAGTTCTCTATCTCTTTGAGCATCTGTGGGATGTGCTGGACAAACAAAGTCCAATCTGTTAAGGCCTTACATCACAACTAACGTGCATGGTTTAAAGGATCCGCTGCTATAACATCTTGGTGCCAGATGCCACAGCACACCTTTATATGTCTTGCTCGATGAGTCAGAGCAGATGATATAAGTCCAGGCTCGATGAGTCAGAGCAGTTTTGGCAGCATTAGGGGGACCTACTCGGTATTAGACAGGTGGATTTAATGTTATGGCTGATTAGCATAAATTGTCTCTGGGTGTGAATGTGTGTTTGTTACCCTGTAATGGACTGCCAGGGACAAACATCTGAGCCACTATAACCCTGACCAGCAAGTCCTCTTGAAGAGGAGTAAATCAATGAATGAATCAGACTTGCCATATAAAATTATAACAGTTATCTGGGGAAATTGTTTGCGCCACCGGTTACATCATTATTTGTACATAGAGCTTCCATGCTGTTTTTATACTTTTGTTTTTTTACACCTGATTCTGTAGATTTTATCCTCTCTTTGAAGTGATGAATAGTTAGCTGAGGATCAAAGTCTTCCTGGTACTGGCTAAGATGGTCAGTCCTCTAAGGCATGCTACAGACAAGAAGATGCCAGTATGCCTGCCAGCCACAGAGGTCACAGCAATGTGTCTGTGCACTCACTTCCTCTTAACTGATTAGGTTTCATGCCTCTCTCTCTCTCTCTCTCTCTCTCTCTCTCTTTTCCACCCACACCTTTTCTACCTTTATCATTTCAGGCAAACAGCAGGTTGAAGCAGCTTGAGAAGGAATACACCCAGAAGCTTGCTAAGTCTGCACAGGTAAACACTCTCTTCCCAACCAAAGGATTGTTGAAAAGGCATAAACCCATTTTGTAGAGATTTCCCACTTGTTTCTTGTGTTAAATTATTTAAAACATATAAAGTAATCATCATTAAAATGTGAATACACATTCATTCCGATCTCCTATACTTCTGTTTTCCTCTCCTCTATTTCTGTTTGTCGGCTATATTAATGTGTCTAAAGTACTAAGCTTTATTGTCTTCATGTCCTCATGATGTACACAGGATTCCATACTCAAAAATCCATGCGTTCCTCATGCAACATTTTTAATGTAAATAAAAGATTGAGAGCTTCCTAGAAGCACAAAGCACTTTTTCCTACAATGATGTAATGAGTTTGTATGAGATATGCACTCAGGGTTATTTCTACTGCTTATTTATAGATCATTTTGGTCTTGATGTTTAATATATTCAGTTTTTGTCTGAGGAGATTAAATTCTTCTCTAACATGTACATCTCTCCATTCAGGAGCCTTTATTGGGTATGTCATAACTTCAGTACCATATGTTTTCTTTTTGGTTTCAGAAGATTTTGTAGAAACAGAGATGATTGCAGTGCAGTTCATTGTTTATTGTCCTTTATGTAACCCGCTGTTTTTAGGCTGTCTTGCAGCTCTTTCTCAAGTGACTGCTGGCTTCTTTCTTAACATCTTTATCATTAGTCTAAAAGTTTGTTGCCAGATATTGCATTGCACTATTTCAGGGATGACTAGAATTTTTCTTCTGCATATTCTCGAGCCACTTATTAAATAACGTTGTCCATGATTGCGCCCATGATTGCGACTTGTTGCGTGACCTCTTCCCAACCAGTGGCAGCTTCTTTTATAATGGCACCTATTGCCAGAGAACTGGAAGTAGATCAAATAACAATAAAAATTAGATCGATGTTTATTTCCCCTCACTGTATTTCCAGTTCAAATTAAGATGTATTCAGAACAAACATTCATGAGACAAACCTGTAATAATTAATAACAAATTAGGGATCTTATGTAAAAGAAAGGCAAAAAAAACAAAATAAAATGAATATAGTTATCACTAGAACCATGTGTACATCAATCTTTGTTTTTGCTTTCCATTCTTACATGCTGTCTTGTCTCCCTGGAACCTTCACCCCCACCAGCCATGTGGTTAACATTAGATTTAATCTGCAAAGACTGAGCACCGTTAAAGAAACTCAGCCTGGGTTTTTCTCTCTGCTCATGAATCAAGCTGTGGGTTTTATACTAAAGCTTAGTCTTCACGCTCTTTATTCCGCTCATCCGTCTCTCAGTGGGTGAGATTGCACGGGTTAATACACTGGCTGAACTCCCGCAAATTGTTTATGTTTCGAGGGGGGGTAATTTCTTCCCATTGCAAGGCTGCAACCTCCAAAGGCATTTTTATCTGACATAATTGCCCCCTCATTACCTAACTCTCAACCCATTCTTGTTTGTATTTTTGTGCCCTCCTTCTCTTCTTTCACTTTATTCGAGAACCCTATCACCCCACCCCACCCCAAAACACACAGGGTTCAAAGTGAGGTTGACGAGCAGATGTGTGAAATCGGCTGACTATTAAGTTACACAACGGCCGACGACAACAAATAAAAGCGTGCAAGTGTGTACGAGTCGGGGTTTGCGGACACTTGCCCATCTTTTGTCTAATGCTATGTTTCTGTAGAGAGAACACAAGTCATTAAACCCCTCCTTTTCCAACTACCCCCTCACGATTTTTTTAAAGCTCAAAATTGTCATAAGCTGAACAAACATGTCTCTTCCCCCTCTGCCACACCTTTGTGGGAAAGCAGAGGTTTGGGTTAAAGTCTGATTAAATGCACCCTAAACATTAAATAGGATTTAGCATAGCTGTTATTATTATCTGATGTTTAACACACCCTGATCTGTTTTGCCTCAAATCTCACTGTGGGAAGCTTATGTGTATTTGTGTGGCCTTTAAACCACTAACCAGCATTCTACTAGTAACATTTGCCTCCTTATCAAGAATTAGCTTTCCTTTTTGCCGCAGGGCAATGCAGTTGCATGTGTAATGACCCAATTAAACATGCACCAGGCTATGCATTAGTGTCAAGGGTAGCATGGCTTGTGCTGTGAGCACTCTTAACTTTTCACAACATGTATTTCTGCCAAATCGTGCACATGCAAAGAAGATTCATTTTCAAATCCACATGTGACCCTCTCATGATTTGCAGCATTCCAGCTAATGATTAGCATTTAGATGAGGCTAAGAAAAGATGCAGTCCAAGTAAAAGTGCATATGTAAACCACTGGCTCAGTGTCATTTGAAATGGAGTAACTGACCCTAGCAGTTATCACTCAGATATGATGGGAACTTCATAGAGATTCCTGATTTTACATTATTCAGGTGCGTCTGTTTTGTGGTTAGAATAATAAGCATCTAAGATGAAATATAGAAAGAAAAAAAGTCATTTCACACACCAGTGCCTGTTGATTGTATTACAGGATCTTTATTTCATTTCACCTACACACTTGAGTCCTGGTTAGCTGGCATTGAAGTGCACAGTCATCAAGCTGTGGAGCAACAACCCTACTCATTTGGCTTCAGCAGGAAGTGTGCTTGCTCCCAGCCTAAACAGTGGCTGTGAAATTACAGAATGCGAGCTGAGGCAATTACACTAGAAAGAGCCTAAATATCAGAGGAAAGCTACAGGAATAACAAGAAAGCAGGGATGGCTGCGCGCCTCCAGGCTGAAGAATAGATGCGGGAATCTATATGGCAAAATAATTATTACCAAGAGAACTGATGTTACCATAATAATGTAGTGTTTGTTGCTTTCATGTGGTCCACCCACTGACAAAATAAGCCTAATCTCTCGCTCTGTGGCTGCTCTAAAGTGTTCACTCCCTACTCCCACACAATGAATGGATTTCAAGCAAATTATTCCTGCTGAAAGTTTGCACACGATAAACAATTATCAGTCTAGCCCAAAGCAGCCGCCTCTGGCTCACATTTGCCTTTCTTCGCCTTCCAGTCTAAATAAAATCTTCATTTGACTGGAGCATCACAGATAAAGTTTCACTCCTTTAAACTTCTATGCATGCAACAAGTTTAACAACTTGAGGCATTCTTTCTGTCTTTTTCAGCCCATACACCCCCACTCCCCTTTTTTTTAATCACCTGTCATGATTGATGTGTACAGAATGATGTTAAGTTCAAGCAGTATGATGAAGCTTATGTAAATCAGTGTTTTTAAGGCAAGTCTATGTGGAAGGCAAGTCTATGTGGTTTTGGATTTTAGAGATTTCAATTGTTCTTCGGGAGCATGTAGAAAGAAAATATAGAAGATTAGATCAACAAAAATGTTAAGTAGTCCGGCATGTTCAGTTGTTTACCCCAATAAACTCCTCGATTTACTCAATGATCAGCTTACTCTGTGCATATATACTATGAATCTGATTAAGCTGATATTTGCCATAAACATAATAAAAACACTCAAACTTTCGATCTATATCCAGTGTAACGCAAGAGAAGAAAGTAAGATTGTGTTTAAAAAATGTCTTATCGCCAACTAGGAGCTTTAAATTACATGCCAGATTAGAATATATGCCATGTTTGATTGACAAAGTGGTGCTGCTACCATGTTCCTGTGAAATGTCATGAATTTAATAGCCTCACTGCTAGCAATGTTACTAAAAGTAATTCCGGTTGTTCACTGACTAACACGTAGGCCCAATGTTTTCTTATTATCAGATTACTGACATGCATGTAAACATGGTAAGTGTCGTTGTGTTTTGTTTGTTCTGTGTGGGCTTCTATAGACAATGGCAGAGCTGCAAACAACTTTGTTCTCCATTAAAGATGAGAGCAAACAAACTCAGCTGGCTCTGGAGCGCCAGATAGAGGAAGCACGTACACACTGGGAGGAGGAGAGAAGACAGCTCAGCCGAGATGCTGACCGTGTCAGCAAGGTGAAGACACACACACACACACACACACAAACACATTAATATATAAATCCAAAGCTAAGTGGATCTAAATAATTCCATTGTACAATACTGTACCATGACTTCGTATAACAGTATATCCCTCAAAAGGGTCTTCTTCCTCTAAGGCTTAGAAATATAATGTCATAGTGAAGAATCCTATGAGTGATCAGCTATATCAGCAAGAATAGCCAGCTATTAAGGCATTCTAGTAGAGTGGCTTGCATCCAGCTGAGAACGTTGACCTCTGCAGTGAATTCATTGTTTATCTGTCATGTAGGAAAAGCATAGCTGAGCAGTCTGCGGCTGACTTTCAAAATCTCAGAATCATTGACTTGCTCACACAATACAGCTTTAATCGTTTGTGATCAAATGGCGGTATGCACACAACATACAGTACACACCAGGCTCAGACTCTACACAGTCTTTGACTGGTTGCAAAACAAACACCAGCAAATTCCCCCATATACTTTGACAAGTTCCTGTTTGCTATACCAAACTGCCACAAACTGCAATGTATCTTCTAACCCATCACACATTGTACTATCTATAATGATGCTCTTCAGCACATACTCAAATCGGTTATCCAGGAATTTTACTATGACAGCACAAATCTTTATGCTATTAACAAATACACCATGCATGGTAGATTTGTTTTGACTTTAATCTCGGCATAGTCGGCTTGAGTAGCTAGCAGATTAAGTGGAGGTTAATAACCTGCTTTGTTCTACTGTTTCATAAATTGCATCAACACAGTCGTTCACACAGTGTTTATTTGCCAGTATTTGAAGAGCTGTAATTTGTTATTCATGTTATGAACATGACAGACTTTCAGAACTCTTAGGATGGTCATAACCCATTTGAACCACATATCTTGCCAGCAGCAACCATAGCTAACAAAAGACCATTATTTAATGATGTCCATGATGATAGACATGATAATGTCGAACTTTGTGCACAGTGCAGTAAATAGACAAGATAGCACAAGTAACAGCCTGGTGCACCTTCAATAGACAGGAGTTGCATTAGAGTAAACTAATAAATGTGTCCCACTGTCTACATTCCAATCGTTTTTTCTAGGTATGTCTAGATAGAATCGCCTGCGGCACATTTAAAGTAGGTAAAGGAGTGTCCTCACAACAACTATCCACTTCTTTCATTTCTTTCTTTCATAAAAAAAAAAAAAAAAAAAAAAAAAAACGTTTTTCTGGGACCTTGTAGGTAATCCGGACTTCTTCATGCATAACCAGCAGTCTGCTTATATTAAGTCTCATCGAGTCGAACATGACCGCTTCAGCTTTTCCTCAATTTGAGATATTTTTTCATTTAGCACCCGAAGCCCAAGTGCTTATTTTGAATTCACAAACCACTCGGAGGCCTCATTATTTAAACTCATAAGTTAACTACTAAGTTAATGGAGCACAAATTAATAGCTGACCTGCTTATTAAATTCCACACCGAGAGACAGAGAGACAGAGTTTGAGTAAGAATAGAAGTGAGATCCGAAAACATATGACAATCATAGACAGTCAGAGAAAAACTATTGCAGGCTGATATTATTTCCAGACTGCTCAGTTCAAAGGCAGATTATGAAAGCCAAAGAAAAAATGAAAGGGGTGGAAAAACATGAACATCAAAGTCTAGTGTATTTGAGTGCAATAATCCTTAAATGTTTGTTGTGAGCACAGCAACTCGTATCAGATGTCCCTTTCTCACCTTGGTGTTTAACCTAAATCTTCAGAAAGGTGGCTCTTCTCATTTCTTTAATTGTTTGCATTTCTCTGAAAGGTCCTCAAGGCGGGAAATGGCACCATGTAGTTGCTTCACTTCACACTCCGCTGGCTTTAGCACAGAACTATGTTATTTGCATCGCTGTGTTTTCTCTCGCACATGAACACAAACAAAAAGGTCCATGCTGCCACGAAAGCAATGAACACAGCAGTTGGAGACGACAAGACAACTGGGGTTTATTGTAAATACAGACAGAAGTTGGGAGACTGGCAGTCACTGGTGAGTGCTAATAGACAGAGCATAGTTTAGACATGCTGTGTCAGATATAAAAGCTCAGCAAATGTTGGTGTGATGTCTTTACAGATTACCCTTTACCTGTGCTGCATTTCGAATCACACACTTTTCTGGTAGAAAAGTACCAGACATAAATGTAGTAACCTAAAAAAAAAGGACAAGTTTGCAAATGGTTAGAGACCATGGAGTTCACATATCATGAAGCTTTGATAGGCTTTGCATCCTTTATATAATGTTATCTGTGCTCTTCTCCGTACACTGTGGCATGTCTCCAAAGTGTATGGCTTTAAGGCAGATACATCAGTGCATTAGTCAGTGGTTTAGGTTCTGCAGAGAAGAGAAAAATCGACTGGGTTAGTGGGTATGTACCCAAACAAGCTGCTTCAGTCTATAAGAACTTTTTTCAATCATAGAGTAGTTTAAAATGTAACATACCATTAAAACTTCAAAGTAAGCCAGATTTACTAATGGATTTAGTTCTCTCAACCTGAGTCATCTATATTAGACAAAGGGAAAGATCTAAAGTGCCAGCATTCATCTCAAATTACTCTACCAGATAATAAACTATCGTCAGCTTTACTCCCAAGGCACCCAACTGGGGAAAGATGGCTTGGCACGTTTGTTTGAGAGCGGAAGTTGAACTTCAAGAACCTTCCTCAACGTCACGATAAAAGCTGTGTCTAATTGGTGCAGCTTCATCTACATCAATAACAGGTTCTCTCAGGCAAGAACAAGAACATATGTCTGAAAACAGAGATCATGAAGCTCTTATCAGTTTAAGTAATGTCTGTCTTGCTGGTCAAAAGGCATCCCCTTTTTTTTTTTTTTAAGAACTCTGTCATTGGTTCTCGCCTTAACTCCTATGTCATGAGTGTTTCTCAGTACAAAGTTGCATAAAACACAAAGCTCCATTCCCTGAAGTGCAAGCTCACCCACAAGTACACTGTAGTGTTAATGTTGATGCACTAGGACACACTATCATTTTGCCTAGTGTACCCCTGGGCTAGACTTCTATCATCCCTTTGTTATGAGCCTGAACAGGTGGCTAGAAGAACTGATCCTGGGAAGTGAGTTAACCCCAAACATTGGTTTTAGAGAGTCTGGGTTTGTTTTTGTCTCAGCTGGATTAACAGTGACTGACTACTTTGAAAGTCTACCGCTAGCAGCAGATTATATGCTCAAGGTCCTGTTACATAAAATTCCTTACTTACCGCGACAGTCTGGATAAACAACTAACACGACTGCACTGCGAATGCAGTCACCTCTTAATGGTTTGCCTTTTACCTTTATTGATTTTTGCTTATAAATTTTACATTTTAAACAGCACCATGGACTCAACCCAGGAACTCAGAAATTTTAACCAATCTCACGGACAGTTATTTTTGATTGCATCTACATGCTATAATTTCCTAGTCGGGTCTGTTTCCCAAAATAAAAGCAGGTTCATAAACTTACTCAAATCATGATGCCTCTGAAAATGATCAAAAAGTTTTTGGTGATGAATGAATGAATGAGCGAAGTCCATGGGTTGGTCTGTTATTGCAAAATTTTAACACAAGCACACTGTTAAAATGTTGCACTTCTTATTTCCGCATACTTCATTTCTTACTGCCTATATTAAAGACACATCGTTATGACAGTATTCAGACGTGGCAGGAGAATTAGGGTTAGGGTTTAGGTTTTGGATTAAGGTTAACCCTAACCCTAAAAATGTATCAGTCTCTTTTGAGCCACCTCCTGTTAAATCTTTTACCTAAATACGTGCTATTAGGATAAGATGAAACGGAGGATCTGCCACAGAAGCTGCAACGAGTCATGTTTAATAAACAGGTGCTTTTTTGGTGAAACACATTGCTTCTTCCACACCTCTACTGCAGTCCACGCGTTGATTATGACATCAACTCCAGGCCTAGAGAAAACCTGCTACTGGTTAATATGCCACCATTTTCACCACTTTTGAAACAACTACTTATACATAAATACTTCTTAAAACATGGAGTCAGCATGCAAATATGACACTATGCCTAACAGGGATGGTTTCCAATACATGGGTAAATAGAAAAGCTTGTACCAATTATGTAGGACACTTATGAACAAACCGACAAGCAATCAAAACAAATTCACAAGTCAGATTCCACTATAGTGTAAATACATGCCAGCAAAACTAGGTGCACACTTACAAAATATTCATGGAGCCAAATTATACCCACGCAGCCAAGTCCAAAGACAACAATTAGTGAAATTATTTTGTTTGCATTATTCATTTGTTACAGTCTTACTTCATGACTGTAACAAAAGCAAGAGGAATGACAAATAGAGATGACAATGCGAACAACGTTTGTGACTAGAGAACAAAGCATGTTTGGAGAACAAAAGAAACAGCGTGTGAAGCTGGAACACATCAGTAGTGTGTACATATACTGGTGTGTCATGCTGCTGTGTTGTTGCTCAACTCCAGTCATCAGAAACAGGTGCAAACTCAGAATACCCAGTGGGGTATATTCATTTTTACTGGGGAGTGAAAGGTGTGGACTGGTTGACAACAATCGCCTTTTTTGAAAAACAGTTCATGCATGGTCTAAGCAGGGATCCTCAAAGAGTTTATGCAAATATGGTAGCAATTGCCATGCAGGATTTGTGCAACAAGCATCACTACTGTACATTGACTAGGGAAGCTGGAAGCCTGGCCTGTTCCTCCAACTGTTAAGCCATTCAGTTCATTGCTTTCTAACAGTTTTCTCATAATGCAATTTCTTTGTATTTTACTTGAGTTTCTATTCTTTATTTTCATCCGATTAGCACTTACTGTATTACGATTTTACTGAACCAGTCTCACTAATGCATTTCTTGTGCACATTGTACCACTCTTTTGATAGTGAACCTAGAATAAATCCAGATCTCATTCTCTCTTTTTTTAACAGCTTAATTAGCATGTGTTACATTTTCTAAGTTAAAGGCTATGAATGAAATTAAAGAGTGTGGGTGAGTGAGCGAGCAGCCATTGCAGTTTCAAAGCCTATGTAAGTCAGACACAAGGCACCCAGCTGGCCCTTCCAGTCCTCCTGCTGTGCGCCACGTTTCACTACGCTCTGCTGGTTGAGCTGAGAGATCAAGTTGTCAACAAACTGGTGACAATGATCCATTCCTGTCTCTTGTTTTCCCCCAAACTAGTTTTTTGTACTCCATTTGTTTGTCATCACTTTAGCATCTAGTCCTGGGAGTTCCTCTAAGACCCACCTGTAAAGTCCAACCACACAGTTATTTATCCCCTTCCACTTTCAGTAACTGAAATTAAAGTAAGGTCCCATGTTACATTCATAGCCACCATAATCATAATGATTCCCCTACTGGTTCTGGCTTGTAATGTTTGTTTTGTTTTTGTTTTAACTTCTGGGTAGGGCTGCATGTATGCATTGGTCACAGCTAGCTCCAACAGCTGCTGTGATGGTGGTGGTATTTTTGACAGCATTGCTGTTGGGAAGAGTTATGCACAATGATCTTCAGCAGATTCTTTAGACTGCTTAATGGACGTAACTTGGTGTTAACCCACTACCCCGTAAGTGAATCAATTATTATGGTACTGTTTTAATAATAAGAAGAAGAATTTTACATGCTAGAAAAATTCCAACAATGCCAATTTTGTTCATGCTGTACAAACTTCTTGGAAACTATCAGGTAAATGTTGAAGAAAGTAAAGCAACAAAGGTAGAGCGGCTAAGGTCTCAACTTCAAGAAGAACCCTACATGTGCATCAAGACACACTCATTGTCACACATTCCCTAATGAACGCCATTGAAAATTGTACATAAAAAAGTTTTTTTTGTTTTGTTTTGTTTTGTTTTTGCACAGACATTTTCTATTAAATGAGGATTTGAAATAATAGTGAAAGCTCATAATGGATTTTGTCATTCACGTTTGATTAAATAACCATGGTGACATCCCACTTTTGAAAGGCTGATGTCTGCTTCTTAGCCCAGCTGTTTATTGCAACTGTATGTCAGATAATCTGATAAAAGAAAAGAATTATCTGTCAAAAATGTTAGATATTGTGAATCATGAAGATATGATGAGGTAAGAGAAGGTTAAGTCTCTCAGGTTTAGGCAGATGATTGTTACCCCATTTAACACATGGACTTTTATGAGTTTACTGGAAGTGTGCACAAATAAGCTAACTTATTGAACTGTAATAAGTTAAATTACAGAAGCTTTTACTTCCTTTCCTTCCTTTAAGGTGAACGATTCAAATCATGGGTTTCTTAAATGTAATAACAGCATCCATACTTGGTGGTACAAAAATGGTACTTAAAAGGCAAAACGTGCCTTTTTAGGGGAAAAACTAAAATTATTTATTCAGTTCAGAATTATTTCTATAGCATTTGTTTAAAACAATAGATTTTGTCAAATAGCAGCTTTACAAAAATATAAAAATTAGATAAATCATTAGAAGTATTAACTGATTTAATAAGTAACAATTGTACATGAATCGCTGTCAATTGAAACTGACTGTATAATTTCATATACATGACTGACAGCATAAAAAAATGTACCAAAAAAAAAAACAGAAAGAATTGATGCACCTGAATGTTCTACAATAACAGTGAAAACCAAACTGAAACTCAACAAAAATATTGTCCACACACTGATACACAACACTGGAACAGTGAATCAGTAGCAGGTGGAATATCAATGTGGAGTAACAACGACTGGAAATTGGACAGTTTGGAAGTGAAACAACTTTCCTTCTCTTCCAAACTGATCAACAAGTAAAATGAACTCAAGTGGTTAAAACCTAAATTCTACAAAATACACTGAGTAAAGGGAAAAGTCTTTCCTGGGAAAATGATCATGTGCATATGATAGATTGATCTTTGCTTGTAAAATGCTGTTTATAAATGACCCAAAATCTGGTCATTACAGATACAGTGGTAGAATAATCTGTCTCTGGTTTTGTGCCATTGTGGAATGTGCTCCTTTATATTATAGATTTGAGAACAGAGATCCTCTGCTTTCTCTTATAAATCACTCTCATTACCCATTTCTTTTAATCCATTTTTACTCACTCACACACTCACACACACACACACACACACACACACACACCTCCCACTTTATCTCACACACTGATGTGCTTCTCCTCGGTGCACTGTAAACTATGACTCAGTAGGAGTCTCTGTAATCCGACGGGTCCCACATGTCTGCTCAGGCAGATGGTAGCTGACGGGGTTCGGGTCACATTCAGCTTCCTTTAGGCAGTTGTAGTGTGGAGCTGTGGGAAGACAGACTCCGGTTCAAGCATGCCTGAGCTGAAAATGTGTCCTGACATGCACTGTAGCTCTGACTCACAGATTTGAGAAAAGAAAAGGCTGCCTGCCCCCCAACTCGAGCCTTCACAAGAGAGCAGAGAGAGAGATGTAGTGTAATTGCTACTGTGAATGATGTACTGTGCAGCACTGTTCAGCCAGTGGAGTAAGGCTCTGGCGAGCAACACACACTTACACAAACACACACTCAAATTAGTAATGATGCATGATAGGATGCAGCTTTATTATTTATCCAGCTTTGTTTAACCATATGAACAGTGGTCTAACTTTAGCCACTTGGCTTATCTCAACTCACTAGTATTATAACCAATTGCGTGTAATTAAGAGTATGCTTTCTGGAGTCTTTAATGACTCAGTACATTTGAATCCATTCAGTAAAATGATTCATTCTGATTCATTCACTGATTTGTTTAAATGTGCCCCCTTCTGAAACAGACAGCATACAGTTTAAGTGTTATTATATTATGAACTCTTTATATTCCAAGTTATTGATATATTAGTATATCCAAACACGGGGCAATGAGGAGTTGGAACTTCTTAAGCTCACTGTTTCATAGAGGTTGAAAAGAAATATATATATATTTAAAAAAAGTGAAGCGTTTCTGTTAATGTTCACTTTAAACGTGTTGTACCAAAGCTGCTGGTTTACTATATGTATTACATTAATATGCTGTATTCTTAGACTTGTTTCTGTCAAAATTTTTGTTCTGTCCCAGTTGATGGGCATCTCTGGCTCTTGTAATGTTACCCAACCATTTGTGGATTACATGTAATCTTGGAATGACTTCAAATTTTTGGAATTGTTCAAAGGATTAAGCGATCAAGTCACAAACAATGGGAAGAACATGTAAACTCTATGTATAAATTTTTACCCCAACCAGCAATCACATCTCTCTTTTTCTTAGCTTGATGTAAACACATATTTCATAAAGACAGGCAGGTGGATCAATCCCAAAATGCAGTGTGACTGTTTTCCAGTCACTGTACTTGTTTGTTTTTCCAACCTCAAAAACAGACCCAAGCGATTAACAGCGACGTTCTCCACAAGGATCTGAGCCTGCCATGTGTTGTGGGGGTGTGGGAAAGAGATAATTGAAGAGTGATGAGTGTTCAAGGCAATTCCCCCCCAAAGAACGATGCCTGAACTTCACAGGAAGTAGCACAAGATAACATTCCAGCATCCTGCTTTAGAAAAGATTCGAAACTTGTCACTCTCTTCCTCTGTTTTTCTAGGACAATAGCACACTGTGCAGCCTGTTTCATTCATTTCTGCGGTCACTTAATGCTTGGATCAACCACCACACCTTCCCATTTTTTTCTTTTCTAACTAATTCTAAAAAAAATCCCCTCTACATGTTACATGCTGGCTCAAGTATAACAGAAAAGCCAGAAATATGTTTCCTCTACTTTTTTTTTTCTTTCCCTTTTTCTGGTGCAGAGCTTTATAGCATCAGGTCTACTTTAATTATATCACGCTATACATAGTCACTTTTTTTTCCCCTCTCTCGCCACAAACTGTCTTTTGTGTTTTGAGTCTGTTCAAGGATTTCTAAAGGACGTGCTGGCATGGACAGGCCTTGGCGGGAGAAGCTGGGGGGAGGAGGGAGGTATTGAACTGTTATTGTTTGAAAGGCAAGGCATGTAAGCGGCCTTCACAGCACCGGAGCCACCGCAGAGAACAAAACAAAGAGAGAGCAAGGAGGGAAGGAAGAAAGAAAGCTTTAAAGACACACAAACCCAATCCCTCCTTTATATCCAGCTGTGCTAAGGGAGAAATGAAGCAAACCTTTAAATCTCTTCCAGCACCCTCCACCTCTTTTGCTGTTCCTTTCTCTTTCTTTCGCGCTCTTGGACTCCTCTTATCCCCGTCCTTTGTCATTTCGCAAATCCAAACATCAGAGATTGCAGCTGTCTTTAGAGACGTACAGCTGTTGTCGCAGTAGCTGTGTGGAATAGAAGTAATAAACTGGCTTTTCCTTACGTGTTTGATTGACTGCTACTTTCATCAAGTTGCCCATCACTAATAGCTTGGCTCCGGTGGTACGCTCATCCGCTCGCATTAATGTGTGTATTTAAGGGCATGGGTTTTTTTTTTCTTAAAGCTGTGGGAAGGGTCATCTACTGCAGATGAACTTTTAACAATCAACCCATCCACATTACAAGAAGCAACTGCAGATCTACTAGTCGTACAGGATCTATAGGACACTTTTTTAGAGAACAAATGCTGCAAGAAGTTTTTTTTTTTTTGCATGAGGCAAAATCTAGTGCTAAAAACCTAAACCTATGTAGTAGGGGATAAAAGGGCCTGAGAGTATTTCCCCTCTCTCTCTTTCCCCCATTCCCCCAATGGAAACATGCCTTATCTTTACAGAAGGACCACCCAGAAAAGGCTACTTGAATCTCACCTTGTTTTGTGTGTGTGTGTGTGTGTGTGTGTGTGTGTGTGTGTGTGTGTGTGTGTGGAAGGGGTGAGGGGTGTCTGAAGCCTTTTAAATCTCATCACTTGAATCTTAGCATTCCTGCAGGTCTGTACAGGTGTACTACATTTATATATATATATATTGTGTGTGTGTGCGCGCATGTGTGTGCGTGTGTGTGTTTGAGTGTCTTGCCCAAATCTTCAGAGAATAAACAGTGTTAAACCAACCTTTTGGAGAACAGGTGAGAATAAAGCACAGCCACAGCCCCTCCCTCTCTCTCTATCTCTCTCTCTCTCTCTCTCACACACACTCTCTCTCATTCGCTCTCTCTCTCTCTCTCTCTCTCTCACACACACACTCTCTCTCGTTCGCTCTCTCTCTCTCTCTCTCTCTCTCTCTCTCTCTCTCTCTCTCTCTCTCTCTCTCTCTCTCTCTCTCTCTCTACTGTATACACCCTAATACCACCCCCTCCAGGAAAATGAACCTTCCCTATTTACTGCTTGTTGAGATCGATCCCACACTGGCAGGCTGATAAAAAGCATATCACCTTGGCCATCTGGACCCTGTTTTGAGATGTTCTCCATAGCAAATTCTCTCTTCACACCAAAAGGAACAACAGCTGTATGGCTGCTGCACCTTTTTCCAGCCTGTAAATGAAAAATTTGGGAAACAAGGAAAGAGAAGTAGAGATGATGTATCTATACGGACACACGATTGTATTAGAGGCTTATAAAATGGAGGGCTAGTAAGTGCAGGCCAGAGCCCAACAAGAACAGATAAGACATGCATCTGAAACAAGCAAAAACCACTAATCTGCTTTAAAAGAAGCTGTCAGTCTTGCTGATGACTTTGGACGCTTTAGTAAGAACCTCTTATGGCTCAAAAACAACCACAATGCTACTAAAGGACCTACACATACTGTACCAGAAAAAATGAATCATTCAAAGGTTGTGTTTCTACAGGCTGAGAATGACCATCTTCTCTAAGATCTTTAAGATTCTTTCGTCCTCTCTCAAGCTTGAACTGGCTCTCTTCATCAGTCCAGAGAAAACCACATAAAAGGATTGCTACTGATGACTGCCAGCAGGTTTCCAGGAAGCAGTGCGACAGCAGCACTGTCTGGAACTTGCCATCACTGAGGCATGCTACCCTGCTGGGAGCTGTGGGCTGTTTATTATAATAAAGGTGACACTGGTAGAAATTTTCCAGCCCAGAGGGTTTTCAAAGCGCAGTTCGTGGTCAGTTGTCCAGGTTAGTTTGGGTTTATACTTGCTGCGTAAAATAAGAATGCCTTCGTTCAGCACACTGACTGCGCATGTCTAGCATGATTTCTCATCTTGGCTTTAATAATTAACATCTTACATAGCTTTCAAATTTGATTTGTACACAAATGTTCTCAAATTAGAGTAGATTTTTTTATATAAGCACATGACAAAAGTCACAAAAACAGCAATGGCAGTGGGTTTAAAAGAAAAATCCAGTGCGTTATATACAGTGCGTTCAATACAAATTGAAACCTGCACCACGATTGACAGATGTTTTTTTAAGGGAAAGTTAAATAGTCGGTGGATACAGTAGCAGTTATTCCTGAATGAGTGTGTGAAAGGACGCGGAGGTACTATCAGTTAGGCTCATGTAATACTGTAATCTCTAACTCAATAAAAAAACTATTCTTATAGTGCGTTTAACAATGGACATTGTCCCAGTGCAGCTGTACAGAAATATATCAGTTGAGGATAGAAATTGTACATTTATACATTTATAAATTTCCAAAAAGAAAGAAGAAACTTCCTTAGACAATATGTGAGAAACCTGGAGAAGAAGCGGACACAAAAGAGAACTCATTCTCATCTGGGTGACACCAGAGCATTTGATTTATAAATCTTTATTTATCTACAAATCTATATTTGTACTGTATGTCCTAAAAGTGTATCCAAGGAATTCATTCTATTTTTTAAATGAAGTGTCACAAAAGTTATCAACTGTTCACTAATAAGGAATAAAAAATAATAATAAAAACAAAACATTCTAATCCATCTCCATTCCAAGCACCAGCCCCATAACACTGTGGAAATGCCATATGAGAGGACAGTCCTCTCTTTACGGAACACATTATTGCCTCTGCTTTTGTGGGGCGGAATCCAAAGCGAAGAGTACAAATGTGTGATGGAAACATCTGGTTCAATGTGCCAGGCGGGAACCACGCTCTGTCTTTGTGTTGCTATTGATTGTAGGTGTTGAGCTGGAGAGAAATCGTTGATCTGTTCTGCTGTTACGTGGCCTCAACATTAGAAAATGAGTCATTTTTCTTAAAATGCATTTCAGATTTTTTCTTTTTTTTTTTCTTTTTTCTTTTTTCTTATTTTTTTTTTTCTGTGAGAAGAAAGGCAGATGTGCGCTTTTCTCCCGAAAATCTGTATTTTTCTTTCAACCAGATTTAAACTTTGTTGAAAGGTGATGCAGACAATGTTTGATGTTGCTCTTGATTTCAGTCACATCTCTGCTTCTGACTCTTTGTCTTCTCCCACTTTGTTCATCCCTTTCTACAGGCTCTCCAGGAGCGGGTGGAGAGCTTACAGAGGCAACTACGCACTGCAGAGAAGAAACTCATGAGCCGCGAGCTGGAGACCCAGGAACAGGTGCGTTTTATAAACTACAGGGACTCCCAAAGCTCATTACTCCCAAACACACCTCCACCACTCAGTCACACAGGGCCAGATGAGGGCCTTGCTCAAAGTCACTGATATGCGCCCACGTACATTCCTTACATTACTTAAGAACCAGCTTCAAGAGACGGCACCCCAGGGCAAAAATGCCGGCTCTGTTTTCAGAGGAACGCTCGGCTAATAACAGGGCCACTTTGACCTTGACACACAGCAGGAGAAGAATAAATTAGACTAATTATTAGATTAGGAGATCTATTGATAATGTTGTGGCAAACGTTTTTGCTGTAGCTGCAGCAAGCACGTCTTGCCGTCTCGAACACTTCTTATGCCTTTGCAGAGAACAGCGGAGCATCTGCTGAACAAGAATCTGGCTCACACTTCACAGCAGCTGCAGAGAATTGGCATCTTCCTTGCTCCATGGAGCACCAAAAATTCCTTTTATCTAAGGGAACACTAATAGATCACTGACTTTTTCTGGATGAGTTATAGCAAGCATAGTCCAGACACCAAATAATTAGGGTCATCACTCAAATTGGCTAGAATGCCTATAGCATCTGCATGTTGTGTGAAGGAGGTGATCTATAGCATTAACACGATCCCTTGAGCTTGAAATAGCTCCCAACTCCTTCCTTATTGTCTTCTGATACTATTGTGTGTTTTCTTCGCGCACCCCCAGAGCCGGCAATACACACGTAACGAGAGAGGCTCTCCTCTTTATCGAATGAATTCTCCAGCCTTACCTAGAGAAGGAAAAGCCTGCAAAGCACATCTACTCCCACCTCATAAACCTACATACCAGTCTACATCCCTCCCCAGGTCATCCTACACACACTGCATGTGCCTGCGTGTGTATTCTGTCACGTATAGATGTGTGGAAAGAGAGGCAGAAGAAGAGGCCTACTCTTTATTTTCCATGCTGATATTGTCCCAGTTTATCTTCCAAGACATGTCTTTGTAATACTATCTACAGTATAAAAAAAGTCCTCTATCTGCCAAGACTTCAAACAGATGTTCTTCCAGCGAGTCTCTTCACAGGCCCTTTCGTGCCTGCTTGGCATACAATGTCCACAACAACCTCATACAGTGCTGCACAGACTAGCGTGCCCATCTGGATAAAAAGATTAGGCTTGAAATGTGTTTGATAAAGCATGGTGCAAGGTGACACACATCTCCTCTTAAAGAGAAGGGGAGTGTAAACCTCTTAATCGGTTGGGTTTAGCGTTCCAGAAAAAAAAAAGGTTTAAATAAATAAAAGTGCCGATTTGGGAATATGGTTTTAATTTGATCTCAAATTCATTTTCACCGTTTTATATTGATGTTTATTATATTTTGTTCTGTCAAATTTATGCTAGGGAAGAACAGAATATGAATATATTATTTGGACTGAACAGATTGCATCCTAAACTAATACAAATACAGACAGAAGGCAGAAAGACTATTCTGGGGTTTTTGTTGGTTTGTTTGTTTTTTCTTTCTTGACAGAAAGATTTAAACTAGGTGTGCACGTCGGAACTGGGATCCCGCAGGATGAAAGACCTGGAGCTTGAAAGGACAGCTTGTGGAAAGCTTCTGGGCTTGTGGGTTGTCAGGTTTCAGTAAAATCCCCCACTCAATAAACACACAAAAAGACTTGAAAACGATCCTAAAATTTTCAGGCATAGGAGAAGTCATTTTTGAGTCTCTGCTTGGGAAACATGTCAACCATACTGCATACTTATTTCTGTTTTGCAGAATGTTCAATAAGTGGACGTTATACCTTAAACCTGGCCACTCAGCTATACAGACAAATTCATTAACATTATACAAAGTTTTTTTTTCTGTTAGTTGTTATGTTGCTGTTGTGAGACCCGAAATTAAACCATATATCTAAAATCATATATTTGTCTTTGAACATCCTGAACATTAAATTCTGAAAAATCAACTCTTTTCAGAAAATTCTAAAATATTCTAATGAGACGTTTGTAAATTACCCCATTTAGTCTATGCGTTCCCCTATTAGGCAGCACTGCCGATTACAACAAACCCAAAAAATAAAGGAAATGGGATAAAATGTTGATGGAAAAAAAGTCGATGGAAAGTTCAAAGAACTATTTCCTCCCTTGGAAAAGACCGAGTTTGCTTGCTTGGTCACAGAAGATTTCAGACAAAGTGAACCCAATCAAACCAAATCAGAATGTTATATTATACTTGGTACTTTTTTTTTATTCAGGTAAATGTCCCAAAATTATATATCTGTGAGTGACCAAAAGTATGTGGAACTTTAGGATTAGTATTTGATTTCAATGTCAAATTAGAGTCCATCTGTTTTCAGTTAATTGGATGACGATCAGGATTCTGTGAGCGCCTTGTTTTATTTAAAGAACAGAGATATGTCAAAGTCTACGTGAATCACACTGATATTCACAGTGTGTGTTTGTGGAAGTGGATCATGGCAAAAACACAGGAGATTTCTGAGGACTTCAGAAAAAGTTATTGTTGCTCATCGGGCTGGAAAAGGTTTGAAAATCATCTCTAAAGTCTTTGGAATTTTTTTGTACTAACTGTGTTAACTTGAAGCTGGATTGTTTTGCTGTCGGTACTTTTGACCAGACGTTCTGATTGAAACTTAGAGTCTCACCTAAAATCATTTTGACTGTTCAGAGAAGCTTGTAAGAACTCCACTCCAGTGGATGCAGTCACTTTCCATTATCCAGCCCATTCCAAAGCTGAAGCTGGTGTTGGAGCTGCTTTCCATATGACCAACACTTCATAAGCCACATGTCTGTCTCAAAAGTGTCATGAAGCACCTTGTCTAATTTCTAATTTCTCCATATAATACTCTCATTGAAAGGAAAAGCTATTTCTGTTCATAACAAAGCAATGTGTTATTTTAAAAAACAAGCATCCACTTCCCCACTGAACTCCTACTTCCAGTTGTGACAAAAGTGACGGGTGCAGGTTTTGATATAACACCCTTGCATCTGATACCATGCCTTTTTGTCTTTTTTTTTTCTTTCCTGAAACACACTCATGCTACATAAAACAGCCCCTAAACCAGCACACGACACAGCCTCCCTCACTTCATTAACATACATCAAGCTCTTGACGACCTGACAAACTTTATTTGAATGTTTCGAGGGCTGAGGTCTTGTTCCTTTCAGTTGGCAGCTGTCAAAACCCCTGGTTTGCACCACACTGTGCCAAACAAAGTCAAATGGAATGCTATATATAGATGAAATAGTGTCATTTTAACAGTGAGCTCTTTGGTTTCTTTTTTCTTTCTATTCCAATGAGAAGCGTTTCAAAAAAAAAAAAAAAACAGAGAGACACTACAAATGATGGATTGTGCTGTTGGTAAACTGTGGTGTATAGTGCTTGTTCAATTTGTGCCATCAGCAAGCACAAAAGCCTTAAGAGCAGTTTGATCAGCCGTTGTCCTCAAAGTGACCCTTCGCCATACTTCCACCCCCGTCCCTGGTGTTTGTCAGGAGCTGTCATTGCCTCCCATTCATTGAAACAGAGAAAGGCCTCTATGCATGCAGGATAGTTATCTCTGCGGATAGGGAGCTCACTGAAAGCCTCGTCGGTGGCATTCCTTACTAAGTTCACCATCACTGTCTGGCTCTCCCATTGATTTACATTATTCAAAGAGCCCAACTTTTGAAGTCTCTTGGTCTTGAGGTCAAGACCACGAAAGCCTGCTTGGGATTATTCTTCTTGGTGCAGTTGCAGTCATTATGGGCTTAAAGTTTTTTTCTTTTACAAACCATCATGCATGATTCAACTCATTAACCACAAAAATTAAAACCCGGGATTGTTTTGTCTCTCTAGACCTCACAAAAAAACATTTGGTTTGGTTTCCGTTTTGGTCTGAATTAAGTTAAGGATTTAGCACCTATGGTCTGGTCCTCCTCTACTCCTCGTGCAAGTTCTCCTCTTTAGCAATCTTGCTTTTAACCCTGTGACTTGTTTCTCTGTAGGGTTTGAGAACATCATGCTGCATTGTTATGGAGGGATTTCATCTAATGTTTGCATGATGCAGTGTTTATATAAATCGGATGATGCTAATTTACTCTTAGTGGTAGATTCCTAAAAAGAGGACTTTAAAAGGATAACCTTAACAAAGGCACAAAGGTGTGGAAGTCTACTATGCTTCATCCACATCCACTATAATTGAGTATAAAAACAGTCGAAAACCGATTGAAGAACAATTTCTGCACAAATTAATATTATTATACTAATAGCAGGTCTTAATTCAGGTTAAAAATGCATTCGATTTATTCTCATCAATTGCATGACGGATGTTGTTTAGCCCTGATCATGAATAACTGATCAGTCTGGCTTTCTGTAATAATCTTTCAGCATACAACGAGTTGCGTAGGAGACGCCTCAACGAGGGAGAGTACTGTACATATATTCTCTTCTTGGTTCCAGGTCAATGTGTATTAATTTAGGTCACATTAATTTCACCAGCACTCCTGCTTTCATCCTTGACATATCCAAAATTATCCTGAAAGCCAAAGTACATACATGTTTATACAAACTTAAAAACGTCTAATTACAGATATGTATATAGTTATGGTTGACTAATTGTATCTAAACAACATTTAGGCATTTTCCTGTGACTTGCTGCTATAGAACACCACATACTAAAGTCCTATACAGAAGCGTATATAATAGTCGGTACTTTGATACGAGATCTCAGTTGTCTTGCAATCTTCTGCCTCTTGATGCTCATGTCTCCTGGTTTAATTCAGGCATCTAGGCGCACTTCAACTCAGTCTACTGCGGCTCTCTGCGCACAGCTACCGAGGAGGAAGTTACTTCATTCTCTGCTATAGTTTCTGACAAGTCCCTGGCCAGACAGCCTGAGCTAATAGAACTGTCCACAATGGGCCTGCAGCCAGACACACTGTGCAGTTTCATAGCTCTTTTCCTTTAGAGTCATCCAGCAGAACTGTTCTCTTACCATACCGTTCTCTCACTCCCGACGCCTCTGCCTCCCACAATCAGAGGCAAACAATCACGGAATGTTGACTCTGATTATCCGCAGGTCTGCCAGTACAGCATACAAGTTCTCACCTGCTGAGGGCTGTACACGTTGTACCGGGTCCAGAACATATGTTAGGGAGGGGTTAGGGTAATGTTAGGGGTAGTATGATGCCATGGTGGGTAACGGTTCTTTGGAAAAGCATCGTAAGTAATGTATTTATGTAGGCTTGATTTCCTCTACTGTAAAGTTTTGGCACTTTACACATACATCAGACTTGGCCAACTTTGCGTCGTGTTTTTCCATACGGACAAAAATGTATTGATTATCTCTGGTGTTTTTTATCACAAATCTAAAATGAGGAGGATGGAAGAAGGAGTGCTGGCTATTTATTAAAAGACTTCGTCCACTACACATTGACCTGATACCAAGAAAAGTCTCTTCTTCTTTGAAGTGCCTCCCTATCCATTCGTTGTGTGTTGAAAGATTAATTACAAAAATCTAGAACTCAGTTCACTCACACAGATGTTTTCCTCCGAACATACTAAAGACATTTTCAGTGTAACATTTCACAAGCAGCGTTTTACAAGAGCGCATGCATTCACACTGGCCATTAAAATTTCCTTACAAGGAAATGATCTACGAACTTGATTCAATTTACATTTCAAACAACTTAGACACCAAACAGGATTCGGTCCCTATTTACTTAGTATCCTGATGCTACTGATAACCAACTGCTAAATACATGCCAATTATCGAACCAAAACTTTCTTCCTTCTACGTATGATAAACATTTACTTCATCTTTGAATCGCGTCAATTTCCAGTCATATTAATTGTGTCTGAATTTTTTTCCCATTGCTGCTTCATTGTTGTTTGTTTCTTTTTACAGTCAGCTTCTGTTCAGAAAAGAGAAAGATAATTAGGATCATTTCTCCCTATAACACATAACACGCACCTATAATGCACTTATAGCAAATCTGTGGTTATTTGTTAGTAATGATTGAGTGCCTTCTTAACCAAACCTGTAAAGCCGAGTTTAAAGATCGTAATTGTTTAAGTTTTATGCCGCATGCCCTTTCATCTGAGGGGTTAGCTGGCTGAATCTTTTTTTTATTTAATCACAGTGTTCTGCAGCCTAGAAGGGGTGCTGTTATGGAGCTTATGGACATCTAACACTTTCTCTCCATCAATCCCAATAGATCACACACATTCGCCAGGAGTATGAGTTAAAGATTAAAGGCCTGATGCCTGCTGAGCTCAGGCAGGAGCTGGAGGACACCATCACCTCACTCAAGTCACAGGCAAGAAGCATCTCTTCAAACAGTTACTAGCTTCTTTTAAAGCTTTTTAATGTGTTATGGAAGTTTGATTTAAAATATCACTAATGAAAAAAAATACTTGTTTTATGAAGAAATGGCAAAAAGTTTCCCTCCTTAGTTAAACACAATCTGCATTTTCTGTCCAACTTGATATCTCCTGATCTCTCTTAGGTGCTTTTATGTCACTTTGTCCTTTTAATTACCGCACTTAAATATAATCACATTTGTTTCGTTTGTCTGACATCATAGTATCGTTCTCTTCTCTCCGCCACAGCTGCTCGCTCTCAGCTGTTTCTTTACCGAAAGGCAAAACCCTGCAGCTTTGAACTGGAGTGTCTCTTGTTTATTTGATTCCTCAGAGGACGAGTGTTGGGGGAAGCTAACAAGTAGTGCGAGTTCTTCCGTAGACATGGATCTAATTTGGCCATGGGGCTTTGAAGTGCCAGGTCTGATTCATCTTCCCTCATGCGCAATTATACCCAGCAACCACATTAATAATGGTTTCGAGTGCTCCGGCCAAATACTTATTACTTACACCGGACCTTGTTCTGCTTTAATATTTGTTGAGGGGGAAAAAAATCTGAAAATACGTTGGACTGGAATTTTCACTTTCCATTCCAATTCTCTTGTTCTGTGATCAGTTTATGTTTAGCTTGCAGCATTGCTCAGATATGTCAAGTATCGCTCGTGATAGGTTCATCCCTGTAAACCTGAGTGGATCTGGACACCACAATGGGTCTTTGACGTAGTCAACACTGTGGGGATGTCAAGAAAAAAAAACACGAGGAAGATGCTAAAGAAAGCAACTTAATGTACTTTTTAAAAAATAATTCAGATAACTTGTCGGAGTCACCTTCATAGAACTACACTGGAGGAAGTCTTTAAATGACTTTTAACATTTGCTGCCGCTTGTTATATAGTCGTTGTCCCTTAAAGTTAAAACAATATGCTTGCACCGTTGCATAGCTAATTCAGTTGTCAACAAGCACAGAGTTCTCAGTTTAGATTCAGAGTCAGATCAGTGGTGTATTATTTATTTACATCTTTGCATCACCTAATAAAGCATTAAAGCAGGAAATTGAATTTGTAGCCTTTGTTAAAGATTTGGCTTGAGCCATAAATGGAATAGATGTCCGGATGATATTAGGTTTGAATTACAGATCGGCTGGTAAAAGAGAGTAGCGTGCAACACCTTCGACTCATCACTCAGTTACTTAAAAACAAGTAGCCAACTTGTGTGGTTTAAATTTTAAAAATCTGTGCTGGGTAAAGTGGTGAAAAAACCCTCCATGTCCTTATAATATAAATATCAACATCTAATGGATTACATTTGTGTGCTTGAAATTTGAAGACTCTTATGCTCAGAAAAGGAATATGTACTGTCTGGGGGAAAAAACAACAACGAAAAAAACCACTCCAAAGTTTTAATCCCATTTCCAACAAAAAAGGAGTGTTTACATGCATAGCTGCTGTAACTCTCATTTGATGTCTCCTGTTGAGCGTGTTCATCTCAGACAAGACCTGGGTAGAATAATCCCCAGCACTCGTTTAAAGTTCAGGCAAAGTTAAGAGGAGAATTGCACTTTAAAGGTCAGGTTCATGAGAAAACGGACTCCTGAGAGAGCATGCCGTGCTGTCAAAGAGAGCTGATATACTGCAGTATCGAGTTTGCTCAGATCTAGCTGATGTACAGGTTGAGATATGTTTATAGAAGGAAGGAAATTAGTTTCTCAGTAGTTGCTGTTCACTCGCTCTTGTGAAAGCAAAGGCAGCCGTTATCTAATAAAGGCACGAGCACATACAAGAAAAATCGGCAGGAGTTTAACTTTGATTTGAGGTGGGATTGATATAAATAAATAAACAATTAAATAAATATACAATCATTTAAAAGTAGAATGTATTAGAAGACGTCTGAAATTTTTTAGGAATTTGAGATAGTATTAAGTTATTGTGGTGTTTGTGTGTGTATTTTGGCTGCAGGTCAGTTTCCTCCAGAAGAAAGCATGCGTTTTACAGGAGGACTTGGATGCCTGCCGCAGCAGGAGGTGAGATCCACTTTACTGCTGTTACAAACACAGATTGACATATTTATTCTCATTTACACTATGATATTTGACAATGTAACACGTATTCATGTCAACTATAAACCATTATCGAAAGGACATTATTTACCTTTACATTATTTACTCTCCATTAGTTTTCTTCTGAGCCTGGTTTTTCTCAAGGTTACTTCCTCATAACATCTCAGGGAGGTCTTCCCATGCCTCCGTCATTTAAAAATAAAATGAAATCTAAACGAGAAGATGCACAATATTGCGAAAGGTTTATGGACACTTGACCATCACACCTGTATTTATTCAACTGCTCATTCAACTACAACGGCATGACGTATTTTGTAGCTCGAACTTTACAAAGTGTGTTTATGCAGAAGTCCAGAAAGCTGAATTACATGAGATAACTAAAGGTGTCCTTCAGAGTTCAATTTTGGGCCCGATTTAGTGTTCTAATTTTATAAATGACATGGGTTACAGTGTTTAAAAAACTATTTTAAACTAAAATTAAATAAATAAAAAAATTGCACATGTATTCAGATGACCTGGTTATTCCTGACACAGTTATTTAATACTTATTCTCTGTCCATAGTAGTGCAAGAGCTTCAGATTGTATTTTAAATCATTACAGACTGCTCTGTTGAACTTAAATTTGGCTTAAGTTCATAGTCTTCTCAGGTGCTTGGGATTTTCACATCTGATGGTAAATTCATTGAAAGGGTATCGTCATACAAGTACTTGGGTATGTGGATAGACAACAAGCTTTTACCTAGTGTATATATGCAATCTTGGATTACATGAAATGCCAAGAAAAAAATCCTGTGGAAGTTACTTTTTTTCTGCCTGTGATTGATTATGGTGATATATTGAGTGTGTTTGTGGGTGTTCTTTGAATATCACGTTGTATATGAGGCAATTTATATTTTGTTTTGAGTAGTTTGTCTAGGTCTCTCGTGTAAAAAGATTTTTTGTGACTTCTCAGTAAAATAAAGCTCAGTAAGTAAATAAGACACTGATGTCAGGTGAGGAGGTTTGGGGTGCAGTCAGTGTTCCAGTTCATGTTTCAGTACAGTAGGGTTGAGGTCAGAGATCTATGCACAGTATTCAAGTTCTTCTATACCAATGAAGCTTTTTTTGGCAACTGTTAGGGAAGAAAATGGAGATAGGAATGATGGTTAGGTGTCCAAAAACTTTGTCCATGAAGTCTAGGTTGAACACTGAAATGCCTTTATTATGAAGAACGGTTATATATTTTACATTTGCAGATGTTTATATTAATATTTAAAGCCAAAACGTGGTGTGGTTAAACTCGAAGGGTTTTTTTTTTCCCTCTACTAAAAATTTCAACTCTAATATCTCTTCCACTAATGACCTTGAAGCTCAATGCATGCTACATCATTTTAATACTCATTCATGATGTGGCTTTTGTGAAAGAAAGCAGTCCTGCCTCTGAATAAACTAGTTATTTCTCTGTATTTATTTCATCATCACTGCATTGTGCTATGGAATGTACATTATTTTAGAAGTGACCTTAAAAAGTCTTAGAAGTGTTCAGTTTAACTCCAGAATACCTGGAGACACCCTTCACACCCTACACACACACACACACACACTTAATTCACATGCATGTTTTGTTCAGGGCCCCAGGATCCCAGGTGTTAAAAGGTCATTGTGATTCACAGGAAGAAAAAAAAAGCAGCAGCATTTGGGAGCTGCTGATTGATTCACACTTCCTTGTTTTTTTTTCTTTAATTGTCATTATTTCTATGTTTGAAGAGGGACCATGACTATTTAAATATTGGCCTACTTGAACAGAGCACACAAAGAGAGAGAGAGAGAGACAGAAAGAGAGAGAAAGAGATGTAAAGGAAAGGCAGAACATAGATGTGATCTGAGAACAAATGAAGTCAATGATTTACTCCCTGACCGTTAAAATGTACGAGGCAGCACCTTTTTTTTCTAGTGGACCAAATCCCCCTGCTGTGGTAAGTGCTTGTGTTGAGTGCCATCTGTCAAGAGGAATGTACACCACTCCACCTTTTTAGTGTCAACTTCCTCCCCGTGCCCACCTGACCTGCCACTCACGGTGCTAAACAACCATGTGATGCTCTCTCTCTCTCTCTCTCTCTCTCTCTCTCTCTCTCTCTCTCTCTCTCTCTCTCTCTCTCTCTCTCTCTGCCTCTCTTTCTCTCTCTCTCTCTCTCTCTCTCTCAGGTAATGAAGGACATGCAGTATTCAGCATTGAGGATTTCACCCCCAACATCCTCACGCACCATTCGTTTTTAAAACTTGCTTTTATGTTTTCTGTCATTTCGAATTTTCTTTTTAAATGTATTTATGAGTCATCATATTTATTTCCATTTTTGAAAACAAATGAGTTCTGCTATATTTGGCATGCTGTTTATTCATCACAACAAATGCTGCATGCTGTTTGTTTGGCCATGTTTACTTGATTTATGGAAGCAAAAATTAGTGTCACATTCAAATTTGTTTTTTATTAAATAAGTTTTTTTATTCAATCCTCTGTTTCTCGTCTTTCTCACATCCGTGTCTTTAATGTTTCGTTAAAAAAAACTCTAATTACTTTTCTGCTATGCTTGTTTATGACATTCAATTTGTTTTTGTTTTTTGTTTTTTGTGTTATCAGTAATAGTAAACTCAGTGTTGCCATCAGTGCTGTTTTAACCTGCACTCAGCTAACCATCAATCATTTTTTGGTCCTTTGCCATTTTCATTTTGTAATAAGAATACAGGTGCAAGAGGCATGCAACTAAGCTTGCAGATAATAATATGAAAAAGAAGAAGAGGGCATGCTTTTGATGTGTGATGTTTTGGTTAGCATTGCTGTCTCACAACTCCAGAATCCTTGGGTTACCCACCGGTATGGAATGTTCTCCATGTGTTCTCCAACAGTTTCCTCCAGGTTCTCCAGTTTCCTTCCATAAACATGCCAGTAGGTGGATTGACTACTCTAAAATGCTCCTAGGTGGTGGTGTTGTTGTGTGTTGGTGTGTGAAAGGTTGTATTCTTGTCTCACTCCCAGTATTCCCAGGTTCTGGATCCACCATGACCCTGACCAGGATAAAGAGGTTACTGAAGATAAATGACTGAATATTAACAGTAATCTTATCATTTTATCTAGATGTTTTTTTTTCTCACAGTAACAATTTTTTTAGGAAATGGGATCCCCAGACAACAAAGAACTCAGCAACGGATCCTTCTTGGCTCCAAAACAAACCTTCCGGGATAGTGGTGTTGCGTCTTGCTGATAATTAAGCTCCTTGTCTCTAGTGAATAGTCGCATATCTGTCTAACTAAAGTTCTGTCCATGTTTATCCAAAGTCCTATTAAGAATTTCAGTCAATCTTCATGTCACATACTGTACATAGTTATATACAGTATACGACTTGTGAAAAATCCTGCCCAGCTTGCTCCTCCTTAGACTGTGCAGATAAACAATACAATGAATAATGATGAAGAATATGAAGGAATAGAAATAAGAAGGTTCTGATTTTTAACAAACATTCTGTTAAATACTATTTGTCTTTTAGCAAATTACTTAAGAAGTCAAGATCATTTGGTTGTGTTCTTAGGTTCTTAGGTCTGACTGACACCTGCATGAGCACAGTTTAATATTTTGCTCAGTCTTATGTTGACTTCAATTGATCAAAACAGACTAATGACAGCATATTGGATTAGAGACCCTTATAAATGACGACACATTTGTCTCAGTTATCAGAAAGGGCTTATGTAGCTTTTATGTAGCCTTATGAAGCAATACTGATAAAGAACACTGGGCAACAAAGTCAGATTAGAACTTTGACACTTTTAGAAAATTCATGGTTCATCCTAATGTTTTCTTGAATTTAGTCTACAGTGCAGCGGGTATCTTTGCTGCTCCGGAGTTCCCAGTTTTGAGCTCAGGTTACTTTCTGTATGCAGACTCTACGCATGTGCCCATATCTCTGCGCATGCATCTAAGATTAATGTGACAGTTATTAATGGTGTCAACTAGCCTTATTACACTGGATTGTGCTGCTGCTTTATATCAGCTGACCTGGCGCGTGTTGATCAAAGATTCACTTTGGCAGAAGTGTGCCCTTTGATCCTTTGAGTGTATGCAAGGTGGTGCGCTAAACAAAGGTCTGTTGAAATGCACCATTGTGTGTGTGTGTGTGTACTCATTGTGCATGCATGTGCACACATTCACCCACTCCTGCTACATTTTTTGTGTTCAATTCCGTTTTTTTTATGTGTGTGTTTTCTTTCTGTAAAATCCGCACACCTTGATTTTACCACCAAAGGTTCGGCAGGTAAAAGCCGCCTCCTGCTCTGTCAGTTAATGAGCTAATTTCAGCATGAAATTATTTTTCTCCTAATATGTTCATGGCCTGCAAGCTTTGGCAGAACGTTCTTCATAGTTAGAATTCCTTTTTTAATGACAAAACCACACAGGATAAGAAAATAATCAAGTCTGCATTACGAACCACGTCGACTAGAGAATATAGTAATATTGTTTAAAGGTTATGAACCATTTTTCCCATCACCATTGATTGTACGGGATATTTTCAAGTGCAATTAGAATGCGACCAAATCATAAACTTAATTCCAATTCTGGTGGTTACTATGATTATACGTACAATTTTCCCTTGACTACATCTTGTCGTGGTATATAATTTCATCAGTTTGTTTTTTTAAACATTCTCCTTTGTGCACATTCAACCTTGTAGGCTGGGGAGCTTGAATAACCATCCGATTCGTCTGCTCGTCTTGTAGCTCTGATGGTATTGCAACGTGCCGTGACCACTTGGTTAACCAATGGCTCCACTGGAAAACCAGACGGTTGACCAAAGCATTCTCAGCTCTATTAAAATTGCCCTCCTTTTGTTTTATGAATATCCCTCTTTTCAAATGGGTAGGTGGTTAACATGGCAATCATTGGTTTTTGGTGTAAATAAGTAGGGAAGTCTCAATACCCTTTTAAAACACACACACGCTACTATTATGTCCGGGCGGACGTATGGAGTTCCTATTCATCAACTATAACAGACCTCTGTGTCTACAGAAATTATGATTACTCATAAGCTAAGATATATGTGAACTTTTTTTTACTCCACTTCCAAGAAGACATTATTTCGAATCCATTTTGTGCTTACCCATTCCAGTTTCTTTTGTCTATGATCTGAGCTAGCGTTTGCACATGTAACATTACCCCGGCAGATATTTATTTGATGTGCAGATTTCACAGTCAGAGTGTCAAGCTGAGACCTGAGTGCAGAGGAGTTTAGTCTCTTGCTGGAGAGAAAAGCCTTGGAGGGACTATTATGATTGGAACCATTGCACAAAGGGCAGACAGTTTTTGCTTGCACAGAGTGTGTCTCCTTGCCTGCTGATTCGTATTAAATCAAGTACAAGTCTATGTGTTTAGTTGCTGTGCAGGCATAAATGACAAAGTTTATGGGTTTGCTGTAGCATTCATTTTTTACAGGTGAAAATTAGCCCAAAATAATTTCACCCAAGTAAAGCAAAAATGGCATTTTACTGAAGGGGAAAGGGTTTTGTTTTTACTGCTGCTTGGTACACACTTGGATTAAAAACCTCATTTACTGCCATCAGGGAATGTAAGACAGTAGCAATACTAGTAGGAATCAACTTCCTCTTGCAGACTTGTATTGTCAAATCCCAAACCCTATAGAGATAGATGAGTTTAAGATTAAAAGGAGAATGGTTTTCATCCCCAAGCTTACAACAGTAGCAGAAATGATGTAGATGCAATGGTTCACATTTCATCCTCTACACCTTTCTTTCGGTCTTATTCAGCCAGTCACCAAGTCCTACAAAGCATTCTCTCACACTCTCTGTGACTCCGTAACCCATCTCAACTGAAAACGAAAACTGGTTCATGTTCCAGCTTCTCAATTTTTGTCAACTATCTTACGACTGTTTTGGGCGGATCAAAGGTTTTCCCACACCTTCTTGTAGGAGCGTTAGGATTATCTGTTACTCAGGATGGATTACAGCCAGTACAATTTCCCTCTCTGTCATTATCCATGTTTACATTGCTTAGTCTTCATTGTAAAAGAATTCTTTGGTTATGAGTTAAGTCAGCAGAATGATCAGTAGAATGTATTTTGGCCAATTGAGTGCCACTGAAATCAAAGGCAGACATGATAACATTCTCTCAGAATTGTTTTTTATTTAAATCTTAGATCTCTGCTTACATAAAATCTGCTTTTTTTAATGTTACTTGCTTACTTACGTTAATATAATTAAATGCCTAGACTCTAATACAGTGGGTTTCAAAGCCACTACTCATGTTAATGGACAGAAGAACTTTTATTACTTCAAGCTCTGAGAAGATCACCACAAACAGCTCTGAACGCCTTTTCTTTACCTTTTAAACCATGTTTACTTCAGGAATACCATTTCTCCTGATTAATGATGTAAACAGACCACATGGGAGGGAAGTAGTAGCTCAGTTATTAAGAGGTTGCTGCTGATTGGAAAGTTCCAATCCCAGGATTAAGCAATTAAAGAGCCCTGAGCAAGGCTGTTAACTTCCATATGCTCAGTTTATTAAAAAAAAAAAAAAAAAAAAAAAAAGTAAAATGTAAGTCACTCTGGATAAGCATGTTGGCCAAATGTTGTAAATGTAGTTGGGTTTTTTCCTCAAGTCTCTCATTAGAGTATCTTCATCATGGACATTTTAGAAGATATCGCAGATTTTATGTGGCTTCTCTTGGGTAATGTGACGAGTAATAATCTGAAAACAAATCATGAAATTGCCTGGAAGAAAACATGGCCTTGTCCTAAGCAGAAACCTGTTTTCCAGTCCCTCTCATTTCCTTTACTCTAAGCCTTATGAGTGAAAATGTATCTAGTGTCATAGCAGGGTGTGCGTATAAAGCTGCAGCCTCAGACTGTATATTTGGCTCGCTTAGTAGAAAAACAATTAGATGGGATATAGGTGGAGTTGGGTTTTGTTTTATGTGCTTCTGTATCTACTGTTCAGTTGTCAATAAGATGATAACACAAGGATGTGATTAGCAGGTAAGTGTAGTGTTCATGGGCTTGGCCCATTGTTGGCGCTGACAGTCAGATGAGATCATTAGCCGAGAATTTCCGTCAGAGAAACATTTATTTCTATACTTCCTGCTCTACCTAACAGCGTAAATTAGCGTTGCTATGCCTGGGTTGTTGTCAACATACATTTTTTTGACAATCCAGCTAAGCATTCGGATGAGTTAGATCAGATGGCAAGTGTAACATCATAAATGTATTTATTAGGCTCATATGCCCTTCACACTGTTTTTGTGGCTTGGCTGTCACTGGGATCTATGCACAGTGGAGGGTTTTCCGGTAAGGGGTGTGTTTTCTCCATGAACAGCTGCTTTTGTGAAGTGTTCGCATGCCACAGCTTCAAGAAATGGCTAGCACCAAGAAAAGTAGATTGCTGATATTTGAAGAAGAATGTTGTGATCCACAAAGGAAGCTTTGCTTTTACTAGGATCTCCATGAGCATAACTTAGGATCCTGCAGCAGCATAGTTGGTGTGTTTTTGAGTTGAACCCTAGAGGAGAACATTATTTCTCTTTTTTTTGTGTGTGTGTGTGTGTGTGTGTGTGTGTGTGTGTGTGTGTGTGTGTGTGTGTGTGTGTGTGTATCAAAGTACCAAATCATCTAATTTATTCTATAGAATAGTTTTAGATATAGATTTCTTTTGAATGAGACAATGGTGGTGAGGAAAATCTCCCTGAGACAACATTAAGATCTTGCGATAAATCCGACTTAAAATGGCACCCATTTTACATTAGGACACGGTCAACCATCCAACAGACAAATCTTCCACTTAGCTACTGCACGGTCATTACAGAGCTCATCATAATCATCTGAGTACTTATATGCTGTTGACATTCAGGAGAAGGTATACTTTTTCCAGTGAAACCATGCAGACTTTGTCAATTCCACTTCCCTGATCAGAAATCTGTGTTGTTTTTTAATCTGGTTAGGTTTTACATGACTGACGTTTATTTATGTGCTGTCTGGAAATTATTTAGTGTTGGTTTTGGCACTGATTTACTTTGATATTTACAGTATTTGGCAGATACATTAATCCAAATTGACTTAGTGAAGTGCAAACAAAAAATGTATCTTCATTTAAATACAAATAAAACATTAAATTTGTTAATTTAAGAAGTATCCTTTGAAGACGTTCAGTCTCTCAGTCACTGCTTCTGTCTTCTATTTGTGTATAATGCTTTTAAACAGCTCAAACTCCCAGAACTGTAGGTTCTTTACAACTTGAACTGTACATTTTTTTTTTATCACTGTCCATTTCATTATAAGAGGTTTCTGTGATTTCTCAGCATTGGTCTATACCCATGATAATTACTGATTCCTGTTTGGGTCAGGTCTTGTTCTTCAATGTGTACCGAGGACTGAAGCTATGTTCACACGTAGCATTTTTTCTATTTATTTATATTTAGTTTGTCACCTGTTTGGCATTCCTACCTAGTTGCTATATTAATCAGTGGTGGGCATGACTAGCATTACAACTGATAAAACTCAAGTGTGTATATGCATCATATCTTATGAGATGAATTAAAAACATTTTATTTATTTATAGCATTTAGTAGACACCCTTATCCAGAGCAACTTACATTATCTCAATTTTATACAACTGAGCAATTGAGGGTTAAGGGCCCAATAGTGACTGGGCTTAGTGGACCTGGGATCGAACTCACAACCTTCCAATTCGTAGCCCATCACCTTAACCTCTAGGCTACCACATGCACTGTGGAAGGGCATATGGTAGAAGCAGTGTGTCCTCTTTGCCAAGCATCACCTGCGCTGCACCAATCTTCTTGCATCGCTGGACACACACACACACATCTAGTCACCAGCATTTGGTGTAGCTCGTGTCACCAGAAGTCGACAGCTCTCTTTGAAAACAAATTAAAATTGAAAACTTACAAGTGGGTAAAAGTAGGGTATGCTGCAAGTTTAGTGCTTGTATAGTTGATATAGCTGATTTTTTTTAAATATCTGATTAAAGGGAATGTCTGTCAGAGGAATAAAAGCTATAAGAATTATGTTTTGGTTTATACAGTGTATGATTGTGCACTCACTGCCATGCCTTCTTCCCAGGTGACTCTTGTTTCTTGTGGTCACAAAAACTACATATTACAAGGCAATTTGGGTCACATATTCTAGTGAATAGTGCAGCATAAGATGGATACATGGCATGTCCTGAGAGAATATTGCATATTGTTTATAGAGTGCACAGTCACAGCTCAAATTGTCGTAGTGACACCCTGACACAACAGCTCATCTCCTGCCTTATGCCTCCATTTTGAAATCAGCACTTACTATAAGGACAATTTATTGTCATGTTACTACGCATGTCTTCTAAACTGTCCTTAGAGTTTTAATCAGTTGTTTATTTTCTGTTTACTTCCTTGATCACATTATATAAGCAGGCCTTTCATTTCAATTTGCAAAGAACTGTTATTCTCTTGAGCTGTGTAAATCCTGAGCCTTGTTTTCCCTGAGACTTTATTCTTTGTTCTGAATCTTTTGCTGATCTGTGTTTGACTACTCTGTATATTGACGTTTTGTTTGATGCTTTGTGCTATTATTATGTTTAACCATCACCTGTCTGACGGTTGGGAATTTGGATAGTTGCGGTCAGGGGCGCCACTATCAATTTTGGGCCCTATGAAAGAAAATGAGACTGGGCCCCTTACCACACCCATTTTGCACCAAACATACAAGCCTCTGGGGGCCCCAAAAGTGTATCGTCCCAACTTTCCCCCCTTTAGTGGTGCCCCTGGTTGCAATAAACTCAGCTCAAAAGTGCACTACAGTGTTGTCAACAATCTATCCAGTTAACTGTGATGATTAATGTATACTTACCTCTTAAACACTATATAGTCATCTACAGATGTGACGAGGATATGTCCATATGGTTATTGACCTAAAGCAAATAGTAGTATATACAGTATACCTTATTTAATAGTAAAGAGGTGCTGCTTTGTATTATGTTAATACTTTGAGCAGCCATGTTGGTTTAGCATCACTTGCTAAACTCAAGAATGAAGAGGGTGTATTTATTTATTTATTTTCCTCTAAAAGTTTTTCTTAAAATTAATATAAATGCAGCTTCTTGAAACCAACAGAAATTCATAGTAGCTTGATTTTTAACTTCATTTAAACACCTGAATTATGAGTGTGGCATGGTTCTTAAAGTTTAGAATAATGCTTTGTTTATTGGGCGAAAGAATTTACGTGACTTTTCCAGTCCAGTAGTCCAGGTGTCTCACTGTCTCACTCTCGCCGGCTCTCCGGCTCACTCCCCCTCAGTATGTGTGTTTGGATATGAGATATATATATAGGCTTTGGACTTTCCCCAATTTTTCCATCCCATATAAAACTTTCCGACACATTTTTTTAATTTAGCAACATCAAAGCAGCTACAGCCACTGGTGCCTGTCCACTCTAGTAATCAGTTTGTTGCCCAGGGTCAGATCTGTCCACTCCAAGCCCATCTTCACAATGCCTGTGATCTAGCAGCACTTCCTATCCCTCCACCATCAAGAGAGATAAAGAAACGAAAGGTGTTAATGCATATGCATTTGGTTTAATGGCAAGAAAAGGGATTGGTGTATATCAGGATATCAGATTTTTATTCTATGTGAGGTTTTTTTTTAGTTTAAAGTCATGCATAAAGAAATTCAATCAGTTATTCTGAGTAACCAAGCTGGATATTTGTAGGTCCCAGCAAAGTTGCAAAATTATTGCCTATGATTTTTGGATACATTCTTCTGCTATGTCTCCTGCACAGGATTTTTAAACAATGATCACTAAACCTGCTCTAACAGTTAATCCGTTGTTCTTTCATCAGTTGAAAGGTTATAGTTCCATGTCTACTTCAAAGCCTGCTAAAAGTGTACATTTAATTCTATCTTCTCAGACAGCCCACATGCTAACTGATTTATTTTGACCACATGTATTTCCTTTCCCTTCCATTCAGGGAACCTTTGTCACCGTGGGCTAACTAAATGATACAGTCCTGGAGTGATTATGTTTATTTGCCTAAGCTATGGCTTCCTCTAAAAGCCTTGCCTTTGGTGGGTATATACCATGCAAACACAAACTTTTTTTTTTTTTTTGCCTTCTGCCTTTTGCCTCACTTTCCTCTTCCTTTCCCTTTTCCCCTTTCACTGTCTCACTCTCACATTCTGCAGTGGTAAAAATGGACAGTCTTACTCCCCTCCTCATGGACCTCTGTGATAATTGCCGTAAGCCGCCCACTTGGTTTCTTTCTCTATTGTCCTCCCTAAAGTCTTTGGTCTGGCTTGAGATAAAGGGACAATCACTTCAAAGCAGACTGCTAAGAGTTTAACCCCTGAGCTGAAAGAAGCAGCAGACAATACAGTAATTGAGTAGAGTTACTGATCATTGGCTTGGTGTGGAGAGAGAAGCAGATACCCTCAAACATACTTAATTTTATTGGTGTTTAGGACCACAGCCTGCTACGGAGTGCAGGGGTCCTAGGGTTAAGAACTAGATGTTGACTTGATTGAATGGAGTTCGAAAAAGAAGGGAGTTTAACGGTTTTTCAGAATTTTAAGAACATTTTCTTACCACTTGTCTATGTATATCTTGTGTATGCTTGTGTACTTGAGTAATGTGTTCCTATGAACATTGTTGTATTAACATGGTCATGACTATATGTTTTTGGAATTTACAAAAACTAGTAAAAAAAAAAAAAAAGGGGCACAGAAAGAGATGAGGGAAGGATTTGGAAATAATTGTCTTTGCCAAATAATATATACCTTATTAAGATGCCCGTGGAAACACTGAAAAACAGGGGAAAATTGCCAGTGCTTGTCAGCATGGTGTGTGATTTCTGGCTCTGACGGTTTCTCAGCCACAGCTATGACACTCAAATTCATAATTGGTCTCAAATAGAGAGATGTGCCTGGTTTTATAAGCTCACTCATAAAGTTATTATTTTTAATTGTACCTCCTTACAATATTTTCTTTTGAATTAAGTAGGTTCTATTTTAGCAAATATTAACAAACTAGTAACCTAATTTAAGTAAAGCTTCACTCATACCAGAAAGTTACTTAGGACTGCACAACTGAAGTCTCAACCAGAAAACCTATGCAAATCTATGCCAAGCTTTCTACAAAAAAAAAAACAAAAAACATTTTTTTTGTTATACATATATCCTAAAATGTATAGATCCTCCTTGTGCACCAAAACAGCTCTATTCCTCTGAGGACTCCACTGACCTTCAAGACCTATAAAGGTGTGCTGTGGTATCTGGCACTAATACGTTAGCAGCAGATCCTTTAAGTCTTGTAAGTTGTGACTTGAGGCCTCTATTGATTGGACCCTTTTTGTCCAGCATATCCCACAGATGATCAGATTGAAATCGGGGGAATTTGGGGGCAAGCAAACATCAAACTCTGTCATGTCCTCAAACTACTCCTAAACAGTTTTTGCACTGTATCAGGGCTCATTATCCTGCTGAAAGATGCGACTGCAAGGGTGTGCATTGTCTGCAACAATATTTAGATTGGTGGTTTTTGTCAAAGACCAGAACATCAGTGAGCTTTGGGTGTCCATGACCCTGTCACCAGTTCACTGGTTGTTCTTTTTTGGATCACTTTAGGTAGGTTCTAACCACTGCGTATCAGGAACACCCAACAAGACCTGTTGTTTTGGAGGTACCTTGTCATACAGATCCTTACACCTGCCCATATTTCAGCTTCAAAAACTGACTTTCACTTGTTGCCTAATATATCACACCACATGACAGGTTCCATTATAATGAGGTGATCACTGTTATTTATTTAATGTTTTAGTGGTTTTAATGTTATGGCTGATGTATGTATATTTGTGTAAAATCTCTATTTATTACATAAAATCAGCTTGCTCTTGTGTGTGTGAAGTCAAAAGGCCACATGTGGCTACTATGTCAAGACGAGCACAGACTGATTGTCTATATGCATGAGCATTTGGATTGTAAATGGTCCATCCAGGACTATTAATCCATTTGGCATGGCTTCCTGTTGGTAATGGAATTGAGGTAGAGTTTAGGGTTTTGTATGTGGATTCAGTTAACTTTGGACTACAGGGCTATGTTGTTGAGTGTGATTGTTCAGAGGGATTAGGAGAAAAGTGTGCTATGGAGGTTTTATTTGTTTCAGAAATTTATGCAGAAAGCGTAAGTGCCATCACAACAGAATATATAGAACGCAGCTTCTTTGCCACACTGTGGTAAATTCTTATCACTCTCTACTAATTCATCCATGTTATGATATCCTATTTGTTAATGTTGAACATCAAAGGAACAATGAGGCCTTTGAAGTATGATGAGGGTGAGATCATTGGGACATCTTCCCTCTGGATTTGAAAATGCAGGACAAGCTTTTCTGGTAGTTTCACTTTTTCAGAGATAAGACCCAGACTTGCTGGTATGGTAGAAAACTTTGTTTGTTTGTTTATTTATTTATTTATTTATTTGCTGTGGGTTTTCTGAAAAATGATTTTAGGGCAAATTCAGAGTGTGCAGTAGAAATTTATGGTGAATTTTACAATCTTAAAACAATCAATCAAAAAAAAAAAAAATTAAATGTAGGCCTTTCTTAAGTAGAGTTAATAGAGATCCCTAAATGTATCTTTATATTTATATATATAAACAATATAGCCAAATTGGATACCAGACCGTTACATCCATATGTGCTTGTTGAACATCCCATTCCATAGTTAACACCCCAAATTCCTCCATAAAATAACACCACTCTTGGTGCTTGGTGCAAGCTTTGTTAGCTTCCAGAGCATTACTGAGGTCAGGCACATATGTCAGAGGAGAAGGTTTGGGGCACAGTTGGCATTTCAGTTTATGCCAAAGTTGTTAATTGGGGATGAGGTCAGGACTCTTTGCAGGATAGTGCGCCTCTTCCACTCCAAATTTGGCAAAATATGTCTTCACTTTGTGCACAGGGACATTTGATTTGGGCCTCTTAGTTGCCGTAAAGGGAAATTGTAATGCTGTTGCATACGAAAACATATTATTCAAATGTGTGGTTCCAGCTTTCTGACAAAAGTTTATTTAGCTCTCACTTATATTTAAATGTTAAAATGACGTACTCTAACATATTTTAATTCAATAATTTAATTCAAATTCAAGTCAGAACAAAAGGTTTGTTGATGCTTTTTCCTTGCTCAACATGTCAAAAGGCTTTTTTTCTTTATTTGTGCCAGCTGAACATTGTTGTGCATTTGAAATATTGCTATTAACATTTGTTTTAGCTAGTATGATAACAGTAACTAAGCATTCCAGTTTGAACTGCCATTTTATTAGCTGGAGTTACTCTAAATCTTTCACCTTGAACCTAGTACCTTTGACATTATTATTGGCATAATACTGAGGAGATGACTATAATTGACAAACCACACACTACCCTACTAAACAATGTGTGGGTTGTTACTATTTACAGAAATGAGGTTCTTACTGTTTTGATATGCTATTTTTTATGTAGTATGTGGTTTGGGGTGTGCCTTGAATAGTTTTTGAATGTGTATTTACATGCCACTCACAACCATAAGATTTTTATAGGGTGCAGGTTCATTACTGTTTTCAGCAATATATTAGTAGCATGATTTACTACTGAAATATGTAAGTTTATTTTATTTTTTATTTTTTTTTGCAATCAATTAAAATACACACCCAAATCTACTTCATATGTTAATCTCAGTATGCTAATTAGATAACCTGCTAACCTTGCAGGCAACTGAGCACTCAGCAGTGTGTTACTCAGTATTATGCAAAATCAGTTGGAGTTTTAACAAGTCTAATTAATTTCATTCAGCTTCATGTGACAGAAGACCACTAACTCCACATCACGCCCTAACCATTAATGGAACGTACCTGAGGTAAGTTCTTATAGGTCTGCAGGCATGATCCAATGTGTCTATTAAGTAGACAGAAGCCTATTTGTTAATTATTTGTATAATAAACAAATGGGCTATTTTTTCTTGAATTATTATGCTTTCCATGCGTAAAGCATTAAATAGATTAAAATCAAACTCAGATACAGACATAAATACTGTCATATGTAATACTGCTAGTCGAAACAACTTTGCCACGCCAAACCCCTTTTTGAGTTTATTCATTTGATCATTTATTTATTTGTTTATTTTATTTTTACAACATTTATTGTCTTATAGACAGCGTGTTCTCAATTTGATGAATCCTTTTTGCATAACATAAAATAACACGTTTTTTAGCACATTAAAATGGTGGAAATATCATGTCTGACCATCTCTATAGCAACAATAAAAATAATAATTACAATAATAATAAAAATATTATTAGTAATAATAATAGTAGTAGTAATACTACTACTACTACTACTACTACTACTAATAATAATAATAATAATAATAATAATAATAATAATAATAATAAACTACTACTAATAGTAGTAGTAGAAATAATAATATTAATAATAATAATTATTATTATTATTATTATTAATACATTTTGTACAAGTTTAAAAATAGAAGAAAAATACCAAAACATTTTACACGTTTGAATAATGAGAATAATATTTAAGAAATTGAATTCGGTTTATAGAATAAAACTCTATTAAGGTTTGTTATGTCATTTATTTTATAGTCTATAGCTGAAAAGTTTGAGAATCCCTGCTTTTAACATCTGGATAAGCACGTATTACGTTCTGCAGAGTATTTGGGCAGGGAAAGGGTTAAAGAAAACTTGTGAGCTTTGAAAGTGTATGTAGCAACAGAAGGATCGCAGGGATGTAACGCTATTGGGGCGGCAGATCACTTACTTCTGACGTTCCAAAGCCTCGGGGAGTTGGCGCAAGATCGCTTGCCTTTGATAAGGTCCTTGCAACTTGGTAGCAACTTTTGTTTGCTAAAGGTCTCTAAGAGCGAATAACACGTTACGTTAAAAACGTGTCTAAGATATTCGTGTTTTAGTGCGAGTTTTATTTAGAATTTGTGCATTTTTTCTTCTTGTTCTGAAGCTTGTCCGTTTTTTTTCTTTCCAACAGGCGCATTTCTTTCTATGTACCTTTCGGGACCAGGCTGTCGGCTTGTAACTTTGATGTCCGCTCTTAAACCCTGAGCCCAGTACATATTGGAATAGCCTACAGGAGATGTAGCGTGCGGCGTGGCTGCGTGAAACACTTGAGGAAAAACGCGGGGGGAACCGCTTTTAAATGTTCTTTCTGTGACTATAACAAAAAAGAAGAGGTCTGAATTCGAGAGGAACGCCGCTATATTGGATATTGTGGAGTATTTTTTTTTGTCTCGTGGAAAACGCTGGAGTTTTTGGGGGGAACAGAAGTCATGGGTCGATGGTAAGTTTCTTGCTCCCCTTGCTTTGGCCCCACAGGCCCGCTTTTGATGTGCTCTTCAATCGCTTTGAAGTATCGTAGCTGTGTCCAATCGAGTGCTTTTTACTGCGTGGAAAGCTGAAAGACACGTTTATTCGTTCTAGACGCTGTTATGTTGTTGTTTTCACTCACTTTAGCAAGTGTCGGATGGAACGGAATTGTCTTTCATTATCCCGGTCAAAAGAACTTTGTGCGCGTGCGGAATTTCTTCCTTTGAGATGTTAAGACTTTTCCTGCGGACTTTACAGAGGTGGGGGGAGGTGGGGGGGTCTCGAACGGGGCGTTTACTTTATTTATTTATTTTGGCTTTATTAGTTATTATGATCATTATTTAGGTCTTGAAATGATGCGGATGCTGTGTTTTGTCCGAATTGCACGAAAAGCTCGAGCTCGAACTCTTAATAGGTAAGAAAAGTCTCGTGTGTGTGCGTGTAATTTCACTCGGATTCACTTTTATACTTAGTATGTTATCGGCTGTAGATCACGCCAAGAGATTTTGAACTCTGTTTCGTGTCTGTTCTGTGGGATACAGCGGATCAGTTTGCGTGAGAAGTCGTTACAGTGTTACTGAAGGTTTCTCAGGGGACATTTAAGTTGCCTTTCTGACCCACTGGAAAGATCTGCAAAGTGTGATTATGAAGAAAAGTTATTAGAATCGGTTGTTCAGTAACGTTGCATGCTTTGGAGATGTGTTTTTGTTCATGCAAATGTTATAAAGCGGGTGTTCGGGATTAGATCAAAGGCCGGTTGGAGCGCGCGTGCTTAGTCTGAGGAATCTTTATATTAATGCGTGTAGATATCTAAAGAAGGTCGAGAAGTTTGCGTTGGGGTCAGTTTTTGATTGAAGGCGATGTGAAAATCTGTCTCTCTCACACACACAGACACACCGTCCAGATATTTCGGCTAGGTGTTCATAGAGCGACTTGGAGTCTATCAGAGTGTTCAGAGTAATTACTAGTAAAGCCGAAGTTAAGTTTATTAGTGAATGATTATACAAAAACTACCGTGAATAGTAATAAAGAGTCGACGTCACAGTGGGCAGTACAATAAGAATTGTGAGCATGTCTGTATAGACTCATGTGAAGCTTTGCCCCCTCCTGAAAGCCTGAGTGTGAGCGCGCGCTCCCTTTGAAGTTTGGGGCGGATCTGCTTTTGATTAGATCAATACTTTGTGTGTGTTTTCAGAGAGAAGCCGGACAGAGGAGCTCCCCCGCTAACTTCAAGCGAGAGTTCGAGGGAGATTAGAGTCGAGCTCAGGCAGCCAGAAGCCGTGCAGCCATGAACGGGGCGCTTACGGAGCCCGTGGCCACGAGCTTCCGAGAAGATGCTCCCCGTCCGCCCGTGCCAGGCCAAGAGGGCGAAGTCAAGTGCCGCAAACTGCCAAGCAAAATGACCGCGCTGAGGGTCAAGGAGACAGCGAAATCGACGCGTAGGGACGAAGAAGGCCTCGGTGAGCCAGAGGGCAGCGCATCACCGGACTCGCCGCTCGCTCGCTGGACCAAGTCTCTGCACTCGCTGCTAGGTGACCAGGACGGCGCGCGCCTTTTCCGGGTTTTCCTGGAGCGCGAGCGGTGTGCCGATGCGCTCGACTTTTGGTTTGCGTGTAACGGCTTCCGTCAAATGGACCTGAAGGACGGCAAGACGCTGCGCGTGGCCAAAGCCATTTACAAGCGCTACGTGGAAGCCGATGGCGTCGTCGGCAGGCGCCTCAAACCGGCCACCAAGACTTTTATTCGGGACAACGTGAAGCGACAGCAGATCGACTCGGCCATGTTCGACCAGGCGCAGACTGAAATCCAGACCAGCATGGAGGAAAACGCGTACCAGACGTTCTTGCAGTCCGACATATACCTCGAGTACGTGCGCAGTGGAGGTGAAAACCCCTCGCACACCAACCCCGGTGCGCTCGGGAGTCTAAAACTCGTCTGTGGCTATTTGCCCACTCTCAATGAAGAGGAGGAATGGAGTTGTAATGACTTTAAAGCCAAAGCTCTGGCTGTGGTCGGACTATCGGCTAAAGCTCTGCGGGCTGCTCCTTCTCTGAGGACTGTAGAAGTGCTGGAGAAAAACTACAGGTGAGACCATGACAAACTCCTAGTATTGCAAAAGTTAAACAACTCAGTAAGTCCTACAGCCTTCATTAAGCGATGGCAGTGTATAATAAACGTCGTTAGCCGAGTATTCTCTTATCGTGCGGTTTCTTTTAAGAGGTTTAGTCTCATATTGCTTTCATTAGTATCAGCTTTTCCAAAAAGCTGAAACGCGCGCGCGCACTCGGCCCTCTGCTGGCGCGTGCTCTCTTCCTGTGCTTTGAAATCGCTCCGCTGATGGATGGAGCTTCAGAGCAAATCCGCCTCCGGACATCAAAGCGCTGGAGCCGATTGTGTCTTTCGTCCAAAATACGAAACAGTATCTGGAATATTAACAGCGAAAATGCTTTGGAATTACTAAGAACGGTGACTTAAGTAATCCGCACTTTAGCATGGATGCATGTAGGCTGTGTGCGAGACCCTCTAAGGAGAACTTTAGACCCTCTAAGGAGAACTTTAGACCCTCTAAGGAGAACTTTAGACCCTCTAAGGAGAACTTTAGACCCTCTAAGGAGAACTTTAGACCCTCTGAGGAGAACTTTAGACCCTCTGAGGAGAACTTTAGACCCTCTGAGGAGAACTTTAGACCCTCTGAGGAGAACTTAACGTCTTCCTTTAAAACCCAGTACCACTGTGGGACCTTCTTAAGGCCCAGCGATTTATTCCACTTTTTAGTTGAAAGTTTGGAATCAGGTTTGTCTGTTATTACACTGTAATTAAGGGTTGTTTCTCGTGCACTGCGATTAACATGAACATTTAGCACATGACTGTGTAAAGTCTGGACTGGTTTAGCATTGTAAATGAGCAGAGGCGTCGAGGTGCGGTGCCAGACTAATGTTTATCCGCTAATAGCTCTGCTAGGAGGGGAATCCGGACTGCGTTTTCATCTCATCCCAATCTCTTTAAGCCCCTTTGGTGATGTTGGTCACGTAGATAAGCTCCAGGCGTTTTACAATACTGATAAGACAAGGTTACATAAAAAACCCAAAGACATAATGTACACTCAGGCTACAGTTTTGAAGCCTTTATTTAGATGGTCTTTGAACTGCTTTTGCTTTCTCTCTCTCTGCATCAGGGCTGTTTTTATCTCAGCCATATGGAACTCATTTCTCACTTCCTCTCCTATTCTCTCTTTCTCTCCACGTTATTTGTGGAAAAAAACAAGCCGCAGTAACTTGCTCGCTAAGCCAGTTGCCATCATCATCTCTGTTTCTGATTTTTTTGTCCTCTATCCAATGATTTCACTTCCTTCTCCACTTTTATCTCATTCCTCTGCCAAAGACAGGGGGAAAAAATCCCACGGAAGGAGCCTGAGCATACTTTTTAAGCGGAAAAGAAGATGAGAAAGGGAGGGGGGGTTCTTCATGAAAGAACGGATGAATGAGAGGGTGAGGCAGGGAGGGGGAAATGCGAGCCCAGCTGTGCTAAATACCTGACTCTTTGCGAGAGCCTCCAAAGGTCAGGTCTGACTTGGGGCCTCTGTCCGCAGTCATGCTGTTTAACTCCTTGCAGCCCTCCTGCCAGTAGGCATTCTCATAAAGGAGGCCCTCCTTCCCCCTTCTTCACTTCCTCCTTTCTTTCCACTCTCTTATGGTCTCCTACTCACTATGAGTTCTTAGATCTGTCTCATGCACTCTTTCTGTTTGTCTCTCCCTTGAGTTTTGCGCTCTCCCTCCATCTCTCTTTGACTGTCTCCCTGACCTTTTTTTTTTGCTTTTCTTCTCAGAGTTAGCACAGGCTCTCTTCCTGTCCTCCTTCAGCGAAACAAGAATGTGTCACAGCAGGATAGAGAAATGGAGAGGGTGAGAGGGAGAGCGGGAGGGAAAGAGGGAGGGACTAGGTGGGTATTTGGAAGAAGTATACCACAGTGTTGGAAGGAGATGAGAAAGAACTGACAAGAGGAAGAATACCGTTTAAGGAAAAAAGATAGATGGAGATTCTTCTCAGACAGTCGGTCTAAGCGGTTGACCGCCACGAAAGACCCAAAGATCATATTTCAGTGGATACACATACCATGTAGCTTATAAACCTGTATTACTTATTACAGCCCAGCTCAATGTTCTTGCACAAGGGTTTGTTGTGGAGGTCGCATGAAAGGCAAAATCCTACTGAATTGATTCCCATGAACCCTGATGCCTTTTATGATATGGCCTGTATGCAGAAACATGACTTGTTGGGAAGTGTTTCTTCAATAAGGTTGAAAACAAAGACATCCAATCTAAAAACAAAACAAAACTCAACCTTGTACTAGAAGGTTAGAGTAGTACCACACTGTGCTCTTGGAACAGTAACATATTAACATTCCCTTTGTGTCTGTCCAGGTCATATAGGCGCTGTGATCCTGCCAACCCATACCATGTGGCCTCCGGCTGCAGCTTCGCCCCAGCCACCAGTGCCAACGACAGCGAGATCTCCAGCGACGCCATGACAGACGACTCTATGTCAATGACTGACAGCAGTGTGTAAGTCTCACATTGTGTCTTTGTAAATAGTCGCAAGCAAACAGTGCACAGAATAATAAACAAGACCAGACATTGTGTATGATGTTTGCGTTCGCTTTGTATTTGCCCAGTCTTAGTAATGTGACAGAATAAGAACATGGCCTTGACTGTTTTATTTTTGGTGATATATTGTTTGAAGCTGGTAAAGAAGAGATAATGCTCCGCTCAGCACTTGGCTCTTTAGATGTTTATTAATAGGAATGTGCAGAGTCTCAGATGCGTTGGTGTACTGCAGCAAGGGGACTCGGGCTCAGGCGTTTCTGCTTTGGAAAAGCACCCGGTCTTTGGGAAAATCAGCGTGCTCCATTTTGAACACTAAATAATACCAATGTCTGCAAACTCTGCCTCTGCCACAGGAATCAGCTCTTTTCTTATTCCCTTGCCCTCTTCCGAGTGTTTTGAGTTCATCAGGGGTTTTCGTCCTCCTCAGAAAGACCTCATTTTTTGTGCTTAGCTAAAACCTAGTGGTCACCATTTATTTCTTGTTCACGCCCATCCCTATTGTGTCCTGGCTTGAAAGAGGAGCGGAGAACTGGCCATGTGGACCGTAAGACACTCATTGAGACGAGCTGGCAGTAAATGAAAGCTAGGTGGGCTTGCATTGCATGGGTTTCTTGACTGGCCCTGGCACGGAGATGCTAGCTCTTTCTGGAGCATGAGAGCATGTCACCTGGGATCCACTGAGTTTAGGGCAACCTCCAATGCTCTTTCAGCCCTAAACTCCAACCCTAAACCCCTTCATCCGTACACACTCGAAGATCGAAGCACCCCACCCCCCACGTGTGTTAGCAGTGGAGCCAATTGTGCGCACGCATAGTTAAGTGCAGGGAGTGAGGAATAAAGTGCATGGTGGATGAAAGGCTTAAGCGAATCGCTTTCAGCCCATTGTTAAGGAAGGCGAGCTTAGGGGGATAAGAGGGTGGCTGGCTGCTTTGAAAATTACTTGCCCAAGTGAATAGGCGATCCCCATAAAGCTAGGCCAATGAAAGAGGCCAGCTTCTGTTCCCCCGATGCCTCAAAGAGCCGGCCAACGCACAGCTTGTGGGAGTGTGTATGTGTGAATGTGAGAAGGCCAGGCTGATTAAACTTGGAAGATTAATATTTTGGCAGAGGTCATAGTGCTGGCTTGCTTGCTCTCCTTTTATACGATGGGTGTAAAATAGGTGTGGAATATTTAGAATATTGTCTCAAGTTTGCAACCGATCTCTTGTAGCTCTAATTTGACACTTTATTGTTGTTTTAGCGTAGCATTCATTTGCATTTCCAACTTCGAAAGACTTCTAAAGCCCAAATCACACCATCAGTTCCCAATAAGCTTAAAAACCTGGCGATAAAAACCGCAAATGTTTGTTCGGGTCGATAATTTAAAACCTGACAATAAGCCATATCTTCTCTTTTTTTTCATCTGTTTTCATCTTTCCCCTCAATCTTACTCACCAGTAGCTATTGTGCTCTTTCCTTCTCTTCCCTATTCAACTTTTATCACTGCGGGTTAGGCAAGGAGGTGGGGAAAATGCAGACGTCTATTTGTTTGGGGACCGGTTTGATTGCGGTAGTTCATTTTTTATTTTAGTTAAAAGGCACAGCAAATCGGAATCTCATTTCTAGATAAAGAGAGCGCAAGGGAGCATGGGAAGAATGTGTGTGTGTTTTGGGGGGGTTGCTTATATCTTATTTATGGATTTGCTTGGACACTAGGGAATGCTTCTGCGCCGACTTCAAACATTACCTTATCTTACAAACCAGCCTTTTGATGTTGCCGAGATCAGAGGCTGACTGCAGCGCCGCTTGCCAAATGAAGATTGGAGCTCTGGCTTTGTGCGCATGACTGTGAGCTTTCAAAGCCATGCCGGAGACAGCATTCAGGGCTAGGTCAGACGCTTCCAAGTGTGCAAAAAAAAAAAAGCCCAAGCAAAGGAAAGTGTCCAAGCTTTCAAAATCACCCTGAAAAAGTTGTATTCAAAAGAAAAGTCAGTGTTAGTGGAGATAGGACACGTTTCACAAGGATGCTGTGAAGTCATCTGAGACATGTTGCTTTTTGTACTTAGTTAAGCTTGTGGTTATGGAAGCCCCACATTCCTTTACTGCACACTTTCAGGCTAGCTTTCAGGCAAGCCTTGCACACGTGAGACTTACCTTCTAGTAAACGCTGTGTGTGTAATTTGTTCTCACTTTTTCTGTCTTCTTCTTCTGGCAGTGACGGGATCCCACCATACAAACTGGGCAGCAAAAAGCAGCTTCAGAGAGAAATGCATCGCAACATGAGAATGAATGGTCAGGTCTCGCTACCTGTCTTTCCTGTAAGTTCCTTCGTCTTTATCACACACGCACACGCACACGCACACACAGATAGAGAAACCCCCAATATCAGCTCTTCTCTTACAATTGATCAGCAACAGCTGATTAAAATCAAATCTTCAGGTCCCTTTTGTGTGCTAGTTTTAGGAAATGGCCACAACTTTTTTTTTCTTTTCTTTTCTTTTTTTTTTAAGACAGCGTCTCTCAAAGCTGTCGAGTAGCAGGTCGATGTAAATAAGCTATTTCTAAACGAGTCTGTTTTATCCCCGGGGCACCAAAACCTACTCCTTTGCTTTGATCACTAGATGAATGGAACCAGTTTGGGGAAAAGTGACAGCATCCAGCAGCGCTGCCCCCCTCTTTTCCCTCCATGGGGTGTGAGAGACAGAGGATGCTCTCAGTGTTGTTATCTCAGTGTTGGCTGAACAGCTTTGTGAAGTGCCTTGTCTTATGAGCAAAGACAATTTGACCAGTTAGAACCAACTTGACAGTTCTACATGTGTGTATATGCATGCAGGCGCTCAGTGCATAACACACAAGATGACCCAATGTCTTTGTGGTCTGCGTCTTTTCCATTCTTCCTCCCCTATTTCCAAATATTATCCCCTGGTTTGGGGCCAGGAACTTACAAACAGGTCTCCTCAGTGTAATTAGAGGAACAAATAAGACCACACCATGAAAGAGAGCACAAAAATAACCATAATAAATTAAACGATATGTGGGAACATGTCCACATATACACCCACCTGAACACATAATGTGGCTACTGGAGCTCAGAAATGCCCAGCATGGGGTGGGCAAATAAATTACCTCTGCTTCTCTGATCTCCCCCTGTTTGAATCCACAATCTTCCCCCACTGCCTTCACTCATCTCCTCATCACTCATCTCCTCATCTTACTTTCCCTACTTTTAATCCTCTGTTTTTTTTGTTTTTCCTCTCTCTCTCTCTCTCTCTCTCTCTCTCTCTCTCTCTCTGTGTGTGTGTCTCTCTGTCTCTCTCTCTCTCTCTTGCTCTTTCTCTCTCTCTGTCTTTCTCTCTCTGTCTCTGTCTCTCTCTCTTGCTTTCTCTCTCTCTCTCTCTCTCTCTCTCTCTCTCTCTGTCTCGTCTCTGTCTCTCTCTCTTGCTCTCTCTCTCTCTTGCTTTCGCTCTCTCTCTCTCTCTCTCTCTCTCTCTCTCTCTCTTGCTCTTTCTCTCTCTCTGTTTTTCTCTCTCTGTCTCTGTCTCGTCTCTGTCTCTCTCTCTTGCTTTCTCTCTCTCTTGCTTTCTCTCTCTCTGTCTCTCCCTCTCCCTCTCCCTCTCTCTCTCTCTCTCTCTCTCTCTCTCTCTCTCTCTCTCTCTCTCTCTCTCTCTCCCTCCCTCCCTCCCCCCTCTCCTGTTGATATGTGACTTTTATTCCTGGATGTAAAGCCACTGTCGCTCCCAGCCCTGGTGTGCGTTTGATATTTGCCAAAGCTTCTTTGAAGTGGCTTGGTGGCACTACAGAGAGAGCAAGCTGAGGCTCCTCAGAGTGTGACCAACTGCTCACACCAGCGGTGAAGGGCACAGTGTGTTTATGGAAAAGGCACTCAGGTAGAGGGCAGCTGTGTGAATCAAGCCTTGCTCTTTGTTAGTTCTAGTTTAATACATATTATTGGCACAACCACATTTAAACGCAGTCGTGCCAAAAGCAATTACAAGGCTGTAACTATACAAATAACGTAATAACGGCTGTATTTTTATCACATGCAGAGGCCACGGCGGCCACCGAAGGACATGACCCCGGTGGAACCAGCAGCATTCGCCGCTCAGCTGATTGCCAGACTTGAAAAGCTGAAGAGAGAACAAGAAACTATGAGCTCACTGGAAGAAAGACTGCAGCAGATTCAGGAGGTGAGAGTGTACTGCCATCTCACTTCTCATACGAATGTGTGGCTGGCTTTGTTATACAGGTTCCACAGTATGTCCACAGTCCCCTCAGTTCAGTTACTTGCCTTTTGGAAAAAATATATCTTTGCTTGTGAAAAGTTTTGGGTTGTACATGGAACATCATGGTTTATTTGTATGATGTCTTCATGCAGGAGGAAGAGCGTGAGGAGTCTGAGGTGTCTTCTTCCTCACAGCGCCGCTCAAGCGAGGACGACCCACAGGCCATCCTAGATGAGCACCTTTCACGTGTTCTCAGGACACCTGGTTGTCAATCGCCCGGAGTGGCACGTCATTCGCCCCGCTCTCGCTCACCTGAACCCCGGCCTATGACCAGGCCTGCGGGTAGCACCGTGCCTATGTCTGCCTACCCATCTGGGCGAACGATTGTCTCTAAGCACGTCCATCACCACTACATCCATCACCACTCTGTGCCCAAGAGCAAGGAACAGATTGAGGCTGAGGCAGCACGGCGGGTGCAGGGCATGTGTCCGGCCGTACCCGAATGCTGTCCGTCACCATACGCACGCAGCCGCAGCCTGGGCTCTGAGCACGGAAACAGCGTTGGAGAGGGGAGCCAAGGGTGAGTTGTGATTTGGGTTTAGCAGACTTTGCTGACTATCTTTTTTGTTAAGATTAGTAGCTGATTCTTCCTGCCTCTATAATGCACAATGGTTATATCTAAATATCTCCTTTCTCCTCTTCTCCTCTCCAGATGTTCGAGTGCTTTATCCAAGCGTCTCTGTAGGTCAGGTGAGGAGGTGAACAGTGAGAGTGCAGATAGTGCCACCCTACAGCTGCCCACTGACAGTGCAGACCGCTCACAGAACGTCTGGCAGTGGATCCTGGAGAGCGATCGCCAGGCCAAGCACAGGCCACACAGGTAAGCATGCCACCCTTAAGCCATTTGACCCAATTATGTTTGTCTTCACTGTTAATAACCATTTAATTATACACTATTCCCAACAGCACTCAGAGCACGAGGAAACTCTACGGCTCCGAGTCAGCACGAACCCACACTTGGGGTGGTGCAGGTATCTCTGGGCACCTCCGAACGCACCAGCCTGCTCATCCATTTATCCAGGACCCAGCCATGCCCCCTCTACCTCCACCCAACACCCTAGCACAGCTGGAGGAAGCGTGTCGACGTCTGGAAGAGGTTTCCAAACCCCCCAAACAGAGGTGTGGACCTTTTCTTACAAACCTATTCAGCATTGTATTTCTGGGTTTGCCTGAAGGTATAATTATGCATGTACCATATACTAATGATCATTTTCTGCTATCAGGCATTCAACACCAGGCCTTCAAAGAGACAAGAGCCATGCAGTGCCTGTCCAGACTGGAGCTGCTTCTCTCCAGAGCCAGGCTCTTCAAACAGAGCAGTAAGTAGTCTGGACATGTGTATGGAATCTGATCAGCCAAACCATTCCTGTCTACTGTACAGTGCACACCAGGAAGATACTATATATCATTCTTTTTTTTTTTATTTGCGCAAGCTTCCAGTGTTCACACATTTGCAAGGTTAAAGCTCATCTAGTGAAACATCTTTTCCCTAACAAGTAAAATGTATATTTTAATAGAGTTTGATCCGAGCAGTGCGTCAATCTTCATTTTAGACCTAAAATGAGATTAGGACTTATTTCTGTTATAGTGAAAAAAAAGGTTAAAGATTTAGACCAGTCTGATCCCTTGTACTCAAATTAAGTGGCAAAAACATTTTTTTTTTTCTTATCCTCAACCTGAGGTTTTTCTCAGCTATGACAGTGTGATTCATGTAGTGAGCGTCTGCACACTCTCACACCTCTTCCTCTCGTCCGTCTTTCCTCACAGCACAAAAGAGCCAAAGAAGCCTTCTGGCAGCCACGCCAACGAAACTGTTGTCACATACTTCTTCTGTGGTGAGGAGATTCCCTACCGGCGAATGATGAAGACACACAGCCTCACCCTAGGCCACTTCAAAGAGCAGCTCCGCAAGAAAGGCAACTACAGGTACACACTCGCTCCTACTGCCAGGTCTTGATGACTGTACACAGTTAGGGAGTTGAAGCCGCCCTCTAGTAGACAGGCCCACGGAGCCATGTGTTTCTTTTGTACGTAATTGAAGCTAGCAGAGAAGAACGGCGCCCTTGAAAGGTTTCAGGAGCTTGAATTGGTTCATGCTTTTAGCTAGATGCTCAAAGAATAGCCTCTACTGTTGTGTGTAAGAGAATGTTTACTGCTGCCTGCTTACTGGAGGTAGGTGGTAGGAAGGGAAAGAGTGTGTGTGTGTGTGTGTGTGTGTGTGTGAGAGAGAGAGAGAGAGAGATGGGGGATGCAGTGAGTGTACAGAAGAGGAAAGAGGGAATTTTAACTGGAGCCATTTGGTCACATCTGGTATTGATTTCTTTGTAAAGCACACTTAATAAGCACGTCTTTGAAGCCCAGGTCTTTCATTTCATGCACTAAGACTCGCGTAAATTCTTCAGCGATTGTATCAAGCTACATTTGCTCTCATGCACCGTGTGTGTGTATATGTGTTTACTTACGCTATCGGTTCTTCATTTTTCATTTACATCAAAGGGTAAATTAGCTCTTATTTTTGCCCTGTTTTCTTTAACTGGCGCTTCAAACAGCCCACTCAAAACGGAGCATTGGCATATATGAGCTTATTTACAGCTTTAATCAGCTGAGTCAGTGTCCCAGGTATCATACACAATCCTCTTCCTGAACTACAGCTCTCCTACCTTGCACATTCTTTGTAAAAAAATTTTTTCAAGGCCAAGCGAATTCAAAGCTGATGGTTTTAATAGCAGAAAATGTGTGGAGCTGTGACATGGCAGCATTTCAACAAAGAACAGTACTTGCCAGCACTGCCAGACGATATTGGTGCCAGATGTTGCTCGGAGAGGAATCTTGCCACATAAAATGTGTTCCAGTGGAAAGACTTCTTTCTTGCACCCTTTTCCCCACTTCTTCCTCTTCTTTTTTTAAGCATGTAAGGGCCATTCTTCTCGCACTTTTCGAGTTGAGCACTGTGCAAAGATGATAGGAAAAATAAAGATGCCACAGGTCTTTGTTTAGAGAAATCTTCCTGTATGGCAAACACATTCTACTTTCCTTTTTATTAGTAGCCATAGCTTCTGCCAACAGTTTGCTGGAAGTTGCACACCCCCTACCCCATCCTCTACATGTTTTATGTGCGTTGTTTTTATGACTTGGTGGAGTCCGCTCATAAAACGAAAAGTTAGCTCTTGGAATTCAAGTGCACACTACAGCACACTTTTTTTAGTGAACGGGGGCATTTTCCATTACAGAGCTAATTATTTGGAACAGCAACCCTTGTTCCACTCATCTCTTTCTCCCCTGCTTACTTTTAAAAGGGAATGGAGGGGCGGAGGCGAGCCTGGAGCATGTGACCTTGCAGGGATGATAATGATCCCCCAATTTCAGGTCACAACACTGAGAGCCATCTTCTCTATTAACCCTGGCCAGGTCACAGGCCCAGAAAGAGGAGAAAACAAACGTCTGTCTGCAGAAGCACGTGTGTGTGTGTGTGTGTGTGTGTGTGTGTGTGCGCGCATGCTTGCATGGTGACATGCAGACTTGCCGGCACCCAAAATATCAACCTTTGTAAAAGAAGCCCTTCATTTGACAGCGACCCCAATTAGACACCAGTAGACAGAGGAACACTGGCGACAAGCTAAAGAGAAGAGGGACGTCAGAATTTAAGCCGCCCTCTAATTTAGAGAAAAGCCCCCTTTTTTGCCCAAAGTGGGCCCACACAACAATGCAAGGGGGGTATTTTAATTACCCTTTAGGCCTTTTAAGCCATACTTCTGCCTGGAAAGATCAGAAGCATCTTGCTTCTTGCCTTGAGTAACATCTGAAAGTGGAAGGTATGGGGTACCTTTTTGACCTCTGTATGTTGCTGTTCCACCAGTGGTTGCTTGCCTAGAGTCTCTCGTCAGTAGCTCATTTCCAAGGCTCCCTGCTGACTTGGGCAAATAATTACAAACAAACTCGTGACCTGAGGCGAGGGGGTAGAGTGCAAGCCACCCCCCTGAAAAATGATTTAAAAACAAACCTTTAACGCTCCTCTTTTCTTTGCACAGGTACTACTTCAAGAAGGCCAGCGATGAGTTTGAGTGCGGAGCAGTGTTCGAGGAAGTATGGGACGACGGCACCATTCTTCCCATGTATGAGGGCAAAATCCTGGGAAAAGTGGAACGAACAGACTAATTTGCCACTCGAGACCAACAAGTGAAGAAACAAACTTCTACACATAGACCTGTATTTTCAAAGATAAAGAAATTTTAATATATCCACAAAAAATTTTTTTGTTTTGTTTTGGCGCATCAAGCTATTGAAGGAATTCTAGCCAATGAAGTATATGAACTGTGGGAGGACTCCAGCAAAGCAGCCTGGGAGATCAGGCACCTTAACTCTCAATTGGAATGGTCAATAGACGCTAAGTGTATACCACTGTCTGAAGATGCGGGTGACTGTATGTGGTTTTTAAATATATATGTATATGAGGGATCACTACAGAGCCGGTGCATCCCGCACCATGGACTGCTGACCAAGGTTTAGTTGTGTTAATTGCAGGTGTTTGCTTGAACTGTGTGTGTGTGTGTATGTATGTGTGTGTATGTGCGTGTGTTTGTATACAGAGGTTTGTGCACGTTATATTGTGCTTTTGTAACAAAAATGAATATTAATATTTATTAAACTGTCATTTCCCTCCTGCCCCATGTCCAGCTTAATGGACAAGCTGCTTAGTTGAATTGGGAGATTGTTTTCCAATGTAACACATGCATGGTCATAATGCTAGAGTCCCCCTTTATAAATAAATGCTAGGAGTCTCTAATGCTGTCCATTGAGGAGATGACTTCCGTGCTGGGACCACCCAGTATTCTCAACCTTCTCTGGTGTTGATGTTTGCTCTGTTCCTTATGCATCCAGGCCCCTGTCCCCTTTTACATCATAGTGCCTTTGATTTTTTGAGCCTAGGAATTGCACAGGATCAAACCAACATGGCAAGGAGCCTTGAAGGACATTAATGTATTAAAAAAACTTTCCAAACATCCTGATATTATACAGCAATGCTGATGTCTTAATCCCAATGAACAAAATCTGTGGCCTTTCTTTATTTCAGCACCATTTAAACAGAAATAAGCAGGATGTTGAGAAGTTAGGTGTACCCAGTTTGGAAGTTCCCTCCAAAAGTGGTGAGAGTTACTGAGAACTACAGAGCTCCTGGACAGGGTGTAGTTGTGCACTGGCATCAGCAAAGGAGTATGGACTAATGTCAGTACCCGCAGTACCTGTGCCTACATGGATACCATGCCATGTGCTGCCCTGCTTCAGGGTGTAATATTCCCTTGCTTTTCTAAAGGGGTTTATGTTGCAAAGATTTTTTTTTTTTTAATGCTTTGGATATCTTATCTATTCTGTTATTTTTTTTCTGTTCCACATAAATGTAAATTATGCATATATAGAGCATCATTTTAAAGATGACTTGGTACATTAATTATTGTAATTATGAAGAGATGTAGCCTTTATTAAATGTTTATATTTTTCAAATGAATTCTCCTTGTGGGTTGACTGTTTACTTTTCATGCAGATTATCTCTCTCCCTCTCTCTCCCATGTATGTATATATATGTGTGTGTGTGTGTGTGTGTGTGTGTGTGTATATATATATATATATATATATATATATATATATATATATATATATATATATATATATATATATATATAAAATATAGTATATATATATACTGTATATATTACTATTAATTCTATATATATATATATATATATATATATATATATATATATATATATATATATATATATATATATATAAAATATAGTATATATATACTGTATATATTACTATTAATTCTATATATATATATATATATATATATATATATATATATATATATATATATATATATATATATATATATATACATATATAAAATATAGTATATATATATATTTTTTTTTTCATTATTTTTAAGAATTAAATAATCAATTTTCAGAAAAATGTAAATCCAATCAGTAGTTTATATGACTATATTACTTCAGCCAGCACCTTGCACACTTTGTACACTTACACAAAGTCACGAATTTTGTAGGATCAGAGTCTGAGTCTGATTCAGGCTAAAAAAATGTCATACTCCATCCGCTTCTGTGAAATGTCTGTCTTTCAAAGGAATATAAAGTGATTTACCTGATTGGCCAGTAATCAGGTTCACTAAAGCATATACAGGTTTCTACCCCAGCAGAGACATGGTTCACAGCTCACTTGCGTCACCCCATAGCTAGCCTGGACATCCAAGACCTGTTTCATTTCAATATTTAATTATAAACCTGACAACCCACCACCACCACCACCACCATGAGAAACAAACTCCCAGACCATAACTCTTTCCCAGAAAAAAGCCCTTATGTTTCCTCAAGCTCAACTTCAACCCTTTAAACATTCCATAGTAGGTGGGAACCTTCAGCTCTCGAATGTTTTTGTTGCCCGTTTGGCAGGGCGAGACTACACATTCACATGGTAGCTTGTGGGAAAGGCTTTAGATCACTGTTTTGGAGGATGTACTTGAGAGACAAGGAAGAAAGGTTCATTGAAGCTGTGCTTTCCTTCTGTGGCCCCATCATCCTTTGCATGTCTACATACGGTTCAAGAAGCAGGGCACAAGCACAGATCTTCTTGTAGCTATGTGTGCTTGCTTTACTTTTCTATTACTGTTTCTACTTGACTTTTTTGTTTACTTTTCTGTTTTACTTTCTACTTAACGGCAATACAATGAAACTTTTGTATTATCGTAAGATCACACATTCGAATCCCAACAATGCCACAGCCATCCATAGTCACAAAACAAAGAGAGCACAAAGTTGTCCATGATCTCTTGGTGGGAGTAATGGCATTTCTCTATCCCATGTCAATCACGTTGATGCTAACAGATAAGAGAGCACTTAGTGTGTTGCTCTGAGTGTGTTATGTCTCCCTGTGATGGAACATGAGCAGCAGCTCAAAAAGATATGGTGGCTGAATTTATATATTAAACAGGAATCACATAATAATCTTCCCTCTTCCTGGTTGGTAGTTCGAAACAAAGTGACCTGTGGGAATATATGAATATGAATATATATATATATATATATATATATATATATATATATATATATATATATATATATATATATATATGGTTATATTGTGGCCATAATAATATATAATAATACTATATAATAATATTGTGCATATATATATGGTCACATATATTTGGCCATAAAGTTGAGATGATTTGTGGTCAGCAAACATTCTGGCAACCCTCCGTTCTACACAGTCTTGTCCTTTTCTATGGTCTGGTTTGATTTAAACCATATATTGTATCTGACATTGTTTAAAAATTCAAATAGAACTACAAATTAATTCTAGGTGGCCACACCAACAGGGTGGCCAATGATATTTTGCCACCCACTAGTTCTGCCTCTAGGACATCTTCCTAGGGATAATTGGGAAGATTGGATTCATCCCTTGAAACACAGAAATCAGGCAAAGTGTTGGCCTTAATGAATCATTTAAACCCTGGTGAGAATTCTCTGACATAATTGTTCCCATTATCAGCCTTTTAATTAGCTTCCTTCTAGAAAATTAATAAATGCGCCAATAATTTGGCCACCAGAGCCTTGTTTTGTCTGCTTGTATGTATTAGTACGTGAGAGAGAAAGAAAGTGGTGGGAGTCGTAAAGCGTTCTCCTGGATTTCATAATGCTCTGCCAAGCTTTGCTTAAATAGAATGCCAGGCTCAACTGCATCCTGTAGTCAGTGTGAAGCAAGTCTGACCTGCCTCTCTTCATGTTCCTTTTAATTGTCTTCTCATTCCAGCATTGCTCAAGTTTTACATGTTCCTGTGGTTTGATGGTGAAACCATTGGTCAAAAAGATTGATAGATAGATTTTTTTTTGTTTTCCAAGGGAAAATAGTAAGCTCGAAATAGTAGCTCGAGGTGTGTCTCTTGTTGCTCTACAAGAAACTTTGCTTGAAACTGATGGAGCTTTAACTGTTCCATTTTCCTCACTTTGTATGAGATTGGCAATATGAAGCTTTGGATGGCCTTAACAGTTTTCAGTGAGCATGGAAGAGTAAGTGCTAAAGTGACTCTGATCTCTGATTCCCACTTCAAATATTGTACCAAAAGCTTTTTGCCCCAAGGAGAGCACAGCTCCAGACTGGTTCCACCATACAATGGATCCCTGTCGACAGATCTGTTTGGTAGAAAAAGAAAAGAAGAAAAAACACAACCAAATCTTGGAATGAAAAGCAGGAACAAGCAAAAATTAGGGTGGTGAGGCTGAAAGGATGGAGACGGAAACAACAGATAAATAAGGAGAGCAAAAATGGAAGGAGAAGGAAGCAAAGGAGAAATATAAGAAGGGAAAAGGTAAAGAAGAAGTGGGATAGGGACTGGGATGATTGGTGTTCCACGAGACACATCAAAGCGCTCTGGTAATTCTTATGTTGAACAGGCACTAATCGTATCTGAAGGTATCACACTGCATGGAGGAGGCAGAAAGAGAGAGAGAGGTGATAAAAACAGAGGCGGCAGAAATCCGGTGAGGGCACAAACATTCTAAATACAGAAGGGAAGAGAAAGCTTGGGTGTGGCAATGGTGGCGGATCCCAACGCCAGGTTATGATTACAGCTAAAGAAGCACTCAGTGCCTCAGGGCTGGGCTGAATCTCAGCCTGGCTGTGTGTGGAATGATAGTGTTTTGTGTAGATGTTTGTGTTGCATGTGTTCATTCAGTTTCCATGATTTGACAGATTATGATTATGCTTGGAACAATTCAGAACATCCAAGGTGTAGTGTGCAGGGGAGTGAATCATGTCTTTGCTTGTTGTCCAGACCCTCGTTATGTCAAACGCCACATTTTGTGGGTTGAGAGCTGGTTAAGGTTTAACGCCATAGATGAGCCTCCTCATCCGTGTTTACTGCTGCTCATTGATATGTTTGGCGTTGTTGGGCATACGCTGTCTATATAACCAAAACACAATTAGTCTTTTTTTAGTTTCAAACCTTTATAATCTCCCTGCAAAAGGTGGATTCTGGTTTTCTGCTCGCCTTGTCTATGCACAAATTCTAGCATGGTTTCTAATTCTAATCATACCACTCCAATGGAGACTGCAAAATGTCTGTATATTCATATTACAGATAAAATAGTTCGGTTTTTGAAAATACGGAAGAACAAATAGATGTAATGCAGTTTCAAAAATTTGTTTAGTGCTCTATAAATTAATTTAACCCCATAGTGGCTTAACACCATGGCTTAAACTGGAACATTTCTGTTCGTTTGTTGTTGTTTTTAATTAAATATGAACCCAAACACTATCCCCGCAGAGACACTGAAAATATCCAGAGGTAGAAATGGCAGCACTGTCAGCATGTTGTGTGAATTCTGGTTCTCAAAGCATTACAGCTTTAATTAGAGATGTGTGGGACACACTCACACACTTATTATTTTTGTTTGATTACCTGCTGCAGTATTTTCTAATGAATTTAGGAGTTTCTGATTCCCAAAATATAACCAAACTATAACCAAATAGCATAATTCATTCCATTAAAATCCCATCCAGGCAGTCACTAATGAATGGATGGTAATGTTTATGAATATCTATTTGCTCCTTCCACAAGCTTCACATGAAAGTAAAACTGATATTTTGCATCCTGCACCTCTAAAACCTAGTAAGTTTTTTTTTCTTTTTAGAAAGAAATATGAATAGTGCATCTTCTATTCAAATGTGTATTTGCATCTGTATCTGTATCCCTTTAGAAGAGATTATGTGTTCATTCTAAATAATGTGTTTGGCTATGTCTTTACTGTTCATAGGCAAATTTATTATGCTATTATGTATTGATAGTATTCATTATGCCTTTTTTAATTTTATTTTAATCAATGCTAGCATTTTTGACTCAGTAAATGACACTCATGTAATCTATCTAAATGAATAATAATTAATAATCATTCTGTATTTAGTTTTATTAAAGTTGGGCAGTTTATGGAGGTAAATGTATGTATTTTACATGTAAGTAAAGATCTGTTTATGACCTGGTGTCGTTTAATAAATCACTGATGTCTTTAAGCTCAAATGAAATAAATCAAAAAGCTTTTCTCTTTCACTTCATACTACATATTTCAAAATGAATAAATCTCCTTCCTCCACAAAACCTGAGACAACAGCAGCCACACAGATATGCCTATTTAAATGCTCTAACACTAGCTGGAAATGAAGTGTGACACAATCTTTGTCTAGCAGTTGTGGCACCTTAACGCTAAGCACCTGTTTGTGACGCTTGTCACTTTGCTGATCAAAGGCACAGCTAAACAACAGTATAAACAGGAAATAAATCCATGATGGCGGAACACAGCCTTGATGGGATATGACACCAGTCTGGCTTTGAAGAATGGCATGCTTGCTCTCAGGCTTTCCCTCGCGCTGCTGGGGCCCCACTACTTACTTCTCAAACCCCGCAATTTGAGTGCAAACATGCATGATTGTGCATAGTTGTCCACCGCACCCTAGATTCTGTAGACTGCAGCGTGGAGTGTGTGGTCAGCCAGGCGTGGACTGTGTAGTGGCCAGACGCCACCAGAATGGCAAGCACAAACCTCTCATATCACCCATTCTTTTCCATTCTTCTCACACTATTTAAAGATTCCTTGATTAAGCCACAAATTGTACAATCTCAAATCAATCAACTCAAATCAAATCAAATTTTATTTGTCACATACACATACATACAGAGTACGACATGCAGTGAAATGCTTTTGGCATCTGTCCGGTATTCAAACATAAGGAATGCAATTTGGGATAAAAAATCTAACCAAAAGGACGTAGATAAATAAAAAAAAGTATAAACTATATATTAAAAAAACCTTTATCATTCATTCATCTTCTACCGCTTATCCGAACTACCTCGGGTCACAGGGAGCCTGTGCCTATCTCAGGCGTCATTGGGCATCAAGGCAGGATACACCCTGGACGGAGTGCCAACCCATCGCAGGGCACACACACACACTCTCATTCACTCACGCAATCACACACTAGGGACAATTTTCCAGAGATGCCAATCAACCTACCATGCATGTCTTTGGACCGGGGGAGGAAACCGGAGTACCCGGAGGAAACCCCTGAGGCACGGGGAGAACATGCAAACTCCACACACACAAGGTGGAGGCGGGAATCGAACCCCGACCCTGGAGGTGTGAGGCGAACGTGCTAACCACTAAGCCACCGTGCCCCCCTAAAAAAAAACCTTTGTAAAATATGAAAATATAATTTTAAAATAATGTATATACATATACATAAATATACATAAATGCATGTGGTTTTCATTATTGTCCTTAAAGTGTCCATGTGCAGTATGGTGTGTATAAAGTGGTGCTGTGCTGTGCAAGTCCAGAGTTAAAGAGACAGTCCAGAGTTAAAGTGTCAGTGCAGAAAAACAGTGAAGGGGAGAGGTTCAGTACTAGATTCAGTACTAGATCTCTGGTTTGCCAAATCACTTGCTAAGTTTGTTTTCCTAGTTATGAATGCTGGGTTTTATTAGGAACTGCAGATAAGCAGCAGTGGCTCATGCATGGGGCAAGTGAGGGAAGAGCCTCACCATATACAGTATCAGCCATTCAACAAATGTTAATTTTCATAAAATTCTCATTCACAACTCTGCACATTTTAAATTTCATTGAAAAAATAATTATCTCTAAGAGTAATCAATCAGTTAAGACTTGATATTTTACAAATATAAATTAAGGGGCAGATCAAGCTCATAGTCAGGATAAGTATAAAACCAGAAATATTACAATAACACACAGAGCAGATTAAGCAAACACAACCATGACTGCAGTCAGGTTTGGCCAAGAGAAGCTGCCAGCACTGGATTTTGCTGTATCTATATACTGTAACCTGATGACATCATCTAAGGACATAAGTGGCAACACATAAGTTTCTGATGGAACAGCAGATGAAGCAGAATAGAAAGCCTCATACTGGAGTTTGGAGTGGACCAACCTGCACAGACTGAACAATTCACAACAGCCAAGGTGTCAATGCTTAGTTTGTGTAGTGTGCAGAGGAGTGTTTTATATCTTTGCTTGCTACTTTGCCAGGCCCTCGTTAAGTCAGATGATACGTTTTGTTTGAAGAGCTGGATAAGGTTTAATGCCATAAATGAGCCTTTTATGAGGGATTACCTCTGAATCTCCTTCAAAAACTGCCCCGTCCCTTTCTTCTCATCCTTGTTTACTGCTGCTCACTTATATGCTTATGGTTTTTGCATCTTGCTCTTGAGCATATGCTGGTCTATATAACCAAAACACAATAACTCTTCAATTTCTGAACAGTCTAGGTCTAAGCCTCCTTTATAATCTCCTTCCAAATGGTGGATTCTGGTTTGAAGCTCTTGTATTTTCTAAATGGCATACATTCTAACAGGGTTTCAATATATCACTCCACTTAATGGAGACTGCAAATTGCCAGCACCACTGGCCTACAAATCACATCTACTTCCAGCTTGAAAGACCTGGATGGAACAGGATCCATAAAGAGCTGGTTTTTAGGACTTTCAGTGAGTCTCTTTCTCTGGCACAATGGAGACTACTCTATGGGCACTCTGACAACATGCAAGGGATAATACTCTACTATGGGCACGCTGGACAACATGCAAGGGATAATACTCGGGACCACCACCTGGAATGCTTCCAGCCAACCATCAGTGGAACTTCCTCATCAACTGCTGACACATCAGGATCAGGTTTATGGATCCTGTTTCTCCATCAAAGGTTCCTCACGACACTGGAAAGACTGACATGCTTCTACCTAAATGGTCAATGAACTAATTCTGCAGTGTCCAGGTTACAAAGGCAGGAAGCACAGAGGGATACTGGACAACAACATCAGGATCAGACACAACTTTCGGTAAACAAAAGTCTTTTTACCAAAAATATCAGTTCCCAGAATTAAAGAAACAATGGATTGGCAGAGCCACCTTTATAAGGAGGAAGCCTTATTTTCCATATACACATTATGCAGGGACATACAAATTACAGCCTGTTCAATGCCTTGAATTAACACATCACTGCCTACAAAATAAACTATGAGAGATGGTAGAGGCCTTTACCAAAACAAAGGACTGAGCAGGGCAAGTGTTTCCCCAAAACCTTACAGGAAGCTTGACTTTATGTATGCCTAATCAAATACATGCTCTAAAGTAAACTGAGGACCACAAACATTCAACAAAACATCAGCTGAGCCACTAATGCCACATACAGCACAGCATTGACTGCTTTCTTACTAGCTACTCATGGAACCGAAATATTAAAGAACAGCAACAATGAGAACTACAACAAGTAACCGAGGCCGACTGGGGCAGAGCTCATGCTGCCCAATTCTGTGACAGAAACCACAGTATTAAAAACAAATGAAATTGTTTTTAAAAAATCCACTCAAATATACTATAGTTCACACTTACACAATACCTCCTTTTTTTCTGATGAGTAACGATGGAATTGAAACGTTTACTTAAACTAAAACTGTAATGTAGCTGTGTGTTTACCAAACTATCTAGGCTGTTAATGTGTTTTTGGACTTCAAGCACCTAAAAATATTTTATAAAATATAACATTTGATTTTGAATTCATTATTTAAAACAAAAACTGACAAACTAAATGTCCTAAAATTTAGAAATGAAGCAAATTAAAATGAGGCAGCAATGTTATGCCAGAGATACACAGTTTGATCAATTTTTGTTGTTTTGTTCTTGTTGTTGTTGTTGTTTTTGTTGTTGTTAGACTATTCATCTACCTACACACTACTATCTTTCTGAATATCCAAGTACAGTTTGTTTAAGTTAATTCCAGCATTGTTGACTTTTCACTGGCTCTTTTGGGATTACTGTAAGAATTCTTTAGATAGTAGACTGTAATGTAAATCAAGTGTGATTGACTCATGACATCATTTTTTTTTTTACTTTGTGTCTATGGTCATGATTTATTTCTGGAAATAATGTGCTTGGGGTTCTGAGGACAGGTAGGGACAGAAGAACCCTATTGTGTGAGTTATCAGGCATTTCCTATCAGTAGTGTCCTCAATATGAATTAGAGGCTCAGTAAGGTTAGAGATCTGCAGCAACAAACTGCAGCCTTCCAGCTGTAAACCATTGCGTCCTGGCAAGGCATACAGTAAAGAAGGAACATGCAAATGGGATTTTAAATTGCTTCCTTCCGATCAGGACAAGAGATTTTCGAATCCTGAGGGCAGATGTAACACAGGACAAGGGTAAGGAAATACTGAAACTGTCTATTGTATGCTGAGAGTATGTTTACACCCAGGCCCAGGCTCCTCCTTGGAGATGTTTTAAGGTTCCCAGTGTGAAAGAGATTAATAAGGTCTCCAATGTTGTGTAGGTATGTTGAATTATCATGTGGCCACTTACTAATATTGCTTTCACTTTGAAATATAGAGTACTAATGGGCTTTCTGACCATCTGCATTACTTTTGCTCTCATTGGGACTCATTAATCAATCTTTAACTAAATTAACATTTATAGCATTTGGCAGACACCCTTATCCAGAGCAAATTACATTTATCTTGCTCAAGGGCCCAGTAGTAGCAGCAGCTTGGTGGTCCTGGGATTTGAACTCACAACCTCAAATCAGTAGGCCAGTGCCTTAAAAACTGAGCTACCACTTAAAATTTGTGTGTAAATATTTGCATAACCCGAGTTAAACTCATTCATTCATTCATCTTCTATGGCTTATCCGAACTACCTCGGGTCACAGGGAGCCTGTGCCTATCTCAGGCGTCATCGGGCATCAAGGCAGGACAATTTTCCAGAGATGCCAATCAACCTACCATGCATGTCTTTGGACCGGGGGAGGAAACCAGAGTACCCGGAGGAAACCCCCGAGGCACGGGGAGAACATGCAAACTCCACACACACAGGGTGGAGGCGGGAATCGAACCCCCAACCCTGGAGGTGTCAGGCGAATGTGCTAACCACTAAGCCACCGTGCCCCCCGGAGTTAAACTAAAATTTACAAAAGTTTATTTTTACACGTCATTTGGTTGAGTTGTACCTGTACCTGTGCAAAGCGTGTTCCTGACACCGCTAATTTGCATGTTGTCACGAATCACTGCCAGAGTCGCGGATGCAGTTGCAGGTAATGTGTGAATTCGGCAGAATCAAAACATTACATGTGCACAGATCAGACGATCAGCAAACAACTCAGAGAAGACAAGCTAAAGTCAATAAACATAAAAACAGAAACCACAAAATCAACACAATAACAACAAAAAAAATGAGCATGAATTGAATACTCTGAAGTTATTTAACTGAATGAAAGAATGAAAGTCCTGTTAAACAGTTCATGAGTGTGTATAACTGGGGTACTGAGAGCAGGGTGCAAGGGAGCAAGTGCGTGTGTGTTTGTGTGTGTTTGTGTGTGTTTGCTTGTTTGTTGAGGGGAGTGTTGTCTGAGGCAACCCTACATAACATAAAATGTAATAATATGTATATATATGCTAATCATATTCATATGATAATATGTAAAGAAATCCTAAAAATGTTCAGTTATGTAGGGTTCAGTAGGTTGAATATAATTTCTTTATTTAACCAGGTGAGTCAGTTGAGAACCAGTTCTAATTTACAATGACGACCTGACAAAGAGGCAAAGGTATTTAAAGGTTATAGTGTTAATATGCTAAAATGCTGCTATGCTATTGGTTGCTAGGGTTTTGCTACTTGGTTGTAATGAAAATTTAAGAATATTATATAGCTAAAACCTGTACAATATCCAATATGCAGACCACGTGATCCATTGTGGCGACCCCGAACAGGGAGCAGCCGAAAAAGTATATATGGCTATAATAGTTGCTAGGATGTTGCTAGGCGACTGTTATGGGTTTCTGTGTGATGCATTGGTGTTTCCAGGATGTTTTAATATGATCCCCATTAATTGCAAAGTGGTAGCTAATTGGTTGCTAAGGAAACTCAGCTGATTCCAAGGGTGTTTGCTAGGTGGCTGGTATGGCGTACAATGTGGTTGCTCTGGAGATGCTAGAAGCTTTCAATATAATCCCACTTGGTTGCAAGGCTGTAGCTATTTGGTTGCTAAGGAAACTCTGCTGGTTGCTAGGGTGTTAGGGTTTCTATCATGGTCCAGCTGGCTGCTTATTCCAGGTGGTTACTATGCAGTTGTTAGCAGGTTGCTTTGATAATCTTCATAAAGAAGAAAAAGAACTGAACATTGGCTCGTTAAAGCCAACATAAAAGCAAGCTCTAAACATTCCAATATCTAAGGCATTTGTTTGTGTTTGTTCGGCTCACATGCAGATTTTACCATCCTCTATTTATACGTAGCTATTCCTCATGTCATAATTGAATGATTAATTTTATTTGTCTTAATTTATGTTTTTGCGTGTGCTTCATCTCTTTTTTCATATTTAATTAATGGCAGTAATATAAAATATCTGGGTTTCACAGGTTTTTTTTTAATAGTATTATTTGACCTTGACCTAGTGAACTAGCATGAGGATGTGTTTGTGGTAGAGACTATTAAGCACTTCTATTAAATGCTCAGATAAGGATAGCATGATAAAAATAAGAGGGAAGTATATTCCATTCATAACAGAGCACTTGCATTCAGATTATATGATTTGAAATTGATAAATCAAGGTTTAAGCATAAATGTTGAAGCACAGACTTCTGAGCATGAGTAAAATATCAATATTCTTCTGATTTCATGAGATTGTTTTAATTACAAAATTCTTGTATAAGCAGTTGTACAAATAACACAAATAAACCCATTGGTTCCTTGATAAATGAAGCCCATTGTTTTAAAAGCTCTTCACAGGCCCCTTGTTTTTGCTTCTTTTTCCCATTCTTCTGTTGTTCTTGTTCTCCTTCTTCTGTGTGAGGGTAGGTATGCAGGGTTGAAGGGTTGGGGGCTGAGTGCAGGGAGAGCATACAGTCCATGTGCCGTTTTTATGGCTAACCACATGTGTTTCTGGATCTCTGGGCCTCCACATTTCCCATGGAAAGCCAGTTGGGGGTAGCGTTGGCTCGGGCGGGGTGGAGGGCCTCTGGAGGGGGAGGAAAAGATGGGGTGGTGAGGGAAAGAGAGACAAACATATGGTTCTTGTTTGGAGGACTGAGATGGAGCAGCTATGTTTTGTTCCCTGCAACGTGCAACGGAAATCTAAACATCCTCCTGGTGATTAAACAGTATGGCTGCAGAGATGCCCTAGCAAGAGAAACAACAAAATGCACACTTGCTTGATGGCTACATTGACAGAGTACATCAACAAACGTTCAGAAGATCAGAGAAGTTCAAAGAGAAAGAGTCACACTGCTTTCCTGTGTATGTGGAAACAATCAGTGATTGTGAGTATTGTAAATATTCCACAAATACCCCAGGAAAATGGTCATAAATGATACAATTCGGAGCACGCTGAAGCAGGGATTCTCAAATTTGTTGCAGCTTGGCTGAACAACTATTGTCTTTTAGCTATTTATTGGACCCATAGAGATTTTTAATTATGAAATTTCCACTCAGAGGATACCTTTTTTGTGTCTGCCAATAGCTTACCTGTTTTTATGTTATGGAAGATTTCAAAAATTCAAAGAGTTCAAAGAAACATCAAATGTCATTCTAACTATATCAACTCAATAATAAATATAATAACTTTGTGGTATCCACTGCTGCAACAACAAATCGCAGACCTCCTGGTTATGCTTCATGGGGTTCTGACCAAATTTTGAGAACAACTGCTATAGAGAACAACTCCCAACTATTATGTGCAGTGCAGAGATCCAGCAAGGACAGCACACAATATACAGCACAACACACTAAGCATCACAAATAGGAGCATGTGTTTATTGTGGGAGTTGGTGATTGGATACCAGTTGCCCCTTCCCTTCAAACATTCCCTAGATATGATGTCATGCACCTCTGTGGAAAGCAATATCCATGGGTTTGAGAAGCATCAATCAGCCATTCCCCTTATCCCATGAACCAGACCCACTGCTGAGACAAGTCGGCTTGGACAGACATCAGACGATCACACTCATCTTACATGCAGCACTCGGCCACACACTAGTCTTTAAAGACTGAACACGGAGGTACACGAAGAGAGAGTGAGAATGAGAGCACTTGAAAGCATTTGAAAGTTCAAAATCTGGGCAGTGGTAATGGATTATATGATAAGGGTAGATGGAAAAAAGGATAAGAGTGATGGGAAGGTAAAGAAAGTGTGTGTGTGTGTGTGTGTGTGTGTGTGTGTGTGTGTGTGTGTGTGTGTGTGTGTGTGAGAAAGAGTGAGAGAGAGAGAGCATTGGTGTGAAAATCAGTGTTTTGGTTGGTAAACGATAGTTGTAAGCAGAAGAGAGAGGAGGAAAAAGAAAAGAAAGTGAACCTCTGTTCTCAACTCTTACTAGGGTGGAGGCTGGTCTAAATAAACTAGTAGATTAGGCCACTGTTTGAACTGTGAAATCTTCCAAGTAAAATGAACCCTTGTTGTTTAAAAAGCAGGAGGGGTTAAATGACTACAACTGAAAGGAAAATGTTATTTATGGTATTTACATTTGGAAAAGTAATGGGTTAATTTGGGTTAATTTTTTTGTTTCTGTTTTCTAACGGTCTGATGTCTTGATTTTACGTTTACTTTGTCTGAGCTTCTGCTGTCACTGTAGATGGAAACCAATGATCTTCTGTAGCAGAACTCTCTCTAAAGCAGAATTCAGGTCTCAAATATCAGATTAGTAGATGAGAGATTCAACTTAACTGAGACACTTAACTGAAGAGTTGATAGATATGATATGACGCTTCTTTACAAGCCTAAGCAGTGAGTAAATCAAAAAAGATTCAAGATTAACGTGGAGCTACACTGTCATGTGATATATATGGCATATTTAAAAAAAAAAACAACTAAAAAAATTCTCAAAGAAATTGTGGATGAATATTTTTGTACTTTTTTGAACTCTCAACTGGTTAAAAGAAAACATCTGGGAATGGGTTAAGAGCTTCAGGTACACTTGTATGTTTATGCTTTTAAGATTATGGTAATAATTCATGTTCCTTCTGGAGATATGTCTTTTTGTTGTTATTTTAATAATTCATATTCGGTTAGCTCAGCAGCAAAATGGGATACACACTCGATGAGAGATGCTTTAAGCTTGGAAGCCTGGCTGTGGTGTCCCTGGAGCTTATTTGAGGTTAAGGTCTTGCTCAAGGACTTGTCAGCAGTTTCAGGGAAAAGAGAAACCTGAACCAGCTGCTCTATAGGACTAAACCAATCTTAGTTTTATCTCAGGAATCTGAATGTTTTTACAGCCAAATACTGACCAAATATTTCACTACCAACTTATCACATGGACATAACCATGAACTAAACCAGTGATCAGGGTTGAGGTAATGCATTTATGTTTAAGATTAAGAGAGAGAGAATAATTAACATTATTTCTGACAAGTTATCGCCTGTTTTTGATTGGACACGATTAACTTGAATATTTTACAAAAGCCTCAGAAAAAAATATTATATAAATGTGCATGTCAAGAGCCAGCGAACAGGATTATCAAACCAAGTTAACTTTCGTTCATAGTTTTTGAAGCTTCAGCTACATTTGAATGCTTGTTTGGCTGCGAAGGAAGATGTCAAAGAGAGGAATCTTAACTATGTGGTTTAGCCCTTGCCTTGAAGATGTTAAAATTTGTGTTTAAAAAAAGAATTCAAAGCAGCCTGCACACAAAGAGAGAGAAGCTTGAAATGTCGGTCCTCTGGTGTTAAAAGAAATCCCCTAGATGAGAGATGTAAGGGGCTGACTTTGGTGTCACTACAAAGCCTTCCTTTTGAGGCACACAGGCTAATCAGAAGATATGAAGATGGCTGTGCCTGCGTGACCCTGACCAGCTGGTGAGTCAGGGTGAAAGAGAGAAAGAGCAAGGGAGAAAGAAAGAGATCTGAGGTATTCTCTCAGATATGCTTGAGAAAGAAGGAGCGATCTGAGGTATTCTTTCACTCTGTCTTAGCTCTTCTTTTTTGTTATGCTTGAAAGGGTGACCCCCCATGCTCCAAAACGTATGCTACAGAAGATTTTCCACTCAACCCAAACCTGACGGTTTCAATCCAGGTATTAGTATTGGAAGAACAACTTCCTAGCAGTCCTAACTTGACTAGCAGTTTAATTCCTACTAAACCACTCATGGTTTGGCTGTTTTATTGTCATTTGCAGTGCCTCAATTCTTACACTGATTCAAGCAACAGGAGATACATGCAAATTTTGAAGTTCGTCTGGACTTTCATTTGACATTGGCTTTCAGGCCACTCTTTAATGACAGTGTGAGTGAATATCTGAATATCTTCATGCTCATATTCAGTGTTTTCTGTCATATTACTAGCACAAGCCTCTGCTCCTTTTGATCCATCCTCTGCATGTGTACTGTAACATCGGTAGTCTGGCTGCAAGCTCATTTTCTCATTATTATATCAGCGGTGACAGAACAGGAAATAAAATATGACAAATGTAGGTGGGTGACTTTTCTCCTCTGCCTTTATCAGAACTTCAGAACCATCTTGGTGGAAGAACCCCCCCTCCCCCATTCCCATCCTAATTGTCCAGCTGTGTTTCTTTCTTCTCCTCCTGGGCCTTCTGGTCTTATCTGGGGGAGCTTACAGGCCATAAAGAGAGAGCAGTCTCCTTCCTGTGCTTTAAAGTCTGACAGGCAGGATGCCGGCTTGGTCCGGCTCTGTTTCTCTCTCTCTCGCTGTGAGATCACGAGATGGCACAGGAAAGAGTGATAGAGAGAATGATGGAAACAACAGCAATGGTTTCCCGGAAAATCTACTGGGCCTTTCATCAGTGGTGTATATTAATTACTGTCAACTCACAGTCACTTGTATTTTGGTCATAACCCATGGAACATTCACATCCGTTCTCAAGGACCTGAAAAGTTCAAAAGTTCATCATCTGTACTATGTACAATCATTATTCTTATTTCATGGAAGAAAACAAAAACATCACAGGAATGATCAGATAAATGGGATTTACAACGATAACCATCTATTATTTACTACCCTCATAATCAACATTTGTTTATTATTTTCCATTTTCCAGAAACCCCTATCTTGTCATCTAAAAATAGTAAAAGCATTTAACAGCAGGCATACCAGACAACCCATCAAACTATTGCACCTTGTCTTTGAAGCACTTCAAAGGTTTAACATTTAAAGGTAAACAAGTAAGAGGGAGGAGGGAAAGAGCCTTGATATAAGGAAATGACGCATAAACAAGAATATGCACTTCTTTGTTTGATTTCAGCTGAGGTTGATAAGCTTCCAAAGAGCTGATCTGATACAGCACCTCTGGATCGCTGCTGTTTGAAAGGCCGGTTTGAGGCAGTCTGGTTCTTGAGGTTGTGGTTGAGATCTGAGCTGTGTTGCAAGGGATAAAATCCCACAGTGGTATGATGCAGCCAGGCCAGCTTTTCCCCACCTTCCATTCAATACTATTGTTATATTTTCTGTATAATGTAGCATGTCCTTCTGAGGAATCTGATGAATCTGTAGCTTTGATGTATTTGTCTCAAGCCACAAAGACTCACTGCACATGAAAACGACATGTAACAGATAAAGCACATCAGGGTGTGCTGTTAAAGGAAAATAATCACTGATTATTATTATTATTATTATTATTATTATTATTATTATTATTATTATTATTATTATTATTATCATTATTAATTGATTGGCAAAATTGATTTCTTGCTGTACAAATACAGTGATTTTCCAATTTCTTCAAAACACTGTATTAGAAACAAAGAGTCTAAACATTAATGTATATTAAAATAATCACTGCAGTCAGTTAATGGAAATTAATTAACACCAATCACTTCTGGCCAATCAGATTTAAGCATGGCTCTGTTACAGTATATATATATAAAGCATGGTCTGACAAAACTGCTGCATCTCTGCTGATATGGAGCAAATGTATATCTAACTGTAAAGGCAGCATCTTTGTCATGATGAGGTTTTAACGAGCCTGTGACATGCATTGTTTAGCAGATGGCATGTGTTTCCCAGAGCAGAGCAAGCGAGATCACATGTGAGCAGTAAACGTGGGTCGGGTAGCTGAACCGTATTTACGTTTAACCTGTCCTTCACATGAGGCTGTGTTAAAGACCCATGTCAACACAACACATTTTTGTCAGTTGTGTCTTTGACCCCATGTATCCCATGTTTTTTCTTTTAACTTGAATTGTTTAAAGTTGAATTGTATCAGCAGGTTGTGTACCACCCATCCAGGGAGTATTTATGCCTTACATCCAGAAATAGCTTACTGGATCCTGACCAGAAGTAAACACTTGTGAGTTTAAATCCCAGGACCACCAAGCTGCCACTGCTGGACCCTTGAGCAAGGCCCTTAACCCTCAGTTGCTCAGTTGTATGAAGTTGCTCTGGATAAGGGCATCTGCCAAATGCTGTAAATGTAGTGGATAAATGTAAAATATTACTATAGATTCCAGCCATCATCACACTTAATCGAAATCAGCTGTTACTGTGGAACCAACTGGAATGAGATATTTGTTGTTTCCTAAACATATGGGTCACAAATGGTTCTGATTGGTCTATATCTTTTGTACTATATTTTAGCTAATGACAAAAAAAAGGAGAAAGAAAAAATCTAACTTTCATAAAGTTTAAGAACCGTCTGGAAGCCTGTCCTGAGAATACTGGGAGGAATGCAGGGACACACATATTCACTCCCTTATTCACAAACACAGTAAGAGCATTTCAGTATCTTCAATGATCTGTTTATTTAATACAGTCTAAATAAAAAGTTTTTTTTTTACTTCCGCATTACAGGTAAACAGTTTGTCTCCATTAAACATCCACCCATGCTACATGCTCTCCGTCCGTGTTTGTCCTGTCTTTTTCATCCTCATATGTTTTTTAATATTTATCTTGACTGATATGCACATGGGAAGGAAAGGAACTGTGGTTAGAAGGTTACATTTTTACCCCAATTTGTTTCCCCATCAGTTTAAATAATCCTTAAAAAACTGTGCTTACATACATTACTCTGATTAAAATACAGTATATGTTGTAATACATGTTAAGAAAATAAAACAACAAATTTAATGTAACTACTTACAAGCTGAATTATTTAAAAAAAAAACACAACAACGCTGTGATTCTACGATTTCATGTTTGGGAGGAAACCAGAGAAGCTGGTGTATGGACATATGGACAATATACAAAATTCTGCACAGGCAGACAGGTGAGCATCATTACCTGAGCATCTGTACATCTTCATCCTAACTGCATCTGCAACTTAAAGGAATTAAAAATATGTTTGATTGGCTGAATCCAGAATCCCCCAGCCTTTTTAAATAGTGTATTATAATGATTTCAGTCCTCTTTCCATGGAGCTGTGTCTCGTTGAGCATATTCACAGTGCCAGGGAAAACAAACTAGATGTCTGTGCCTCCTGCTGCACTGCACGGTGTGTTAGATTGGCTCTGCGTGTAGCACTCACATTTGTTTTAGCTCAGTATGCTCTGGCACCCTCTTTCACGTCAGCCATTGTTGTTCATCCTTTGTGTAGCAGCAGCTGCTTTCATGCTCGGTCTGTTGAGAAAGACGAGATATTCATCTGCTTCTTTAGATGCAGCTCCAGGTCAAGGGTCATGGCCAGAACTCCCTCTGAAGTCACTCTTTTTATGTACTTTATGTTCATTAACTATAAACACCATCCTTCCAATTAGTTTATGATGATGAATGGTACTAGTTTTACGAGTAGTGTTGGCTAAAGCGCCTTCTCCTGCGATGTGTTCTTGAATTGTTTAAGGTTTGACGGGAACACACAAGGGTAACAAGCTGAGCCCGGCTCTCATTACTCCCCATCTGCCCATCTGCAAACGAGATGAAAAGAGATCCTGTGGACGAGCTAGTGCCAAGTGGCAACGGCGCGAGCCGAAAGGGGGTCTCGCTAATTTTCAGTGACAGGTCACTTTGCGCACTCAAAGGGAGCCGTTTTGTTTGGCTTTCCTGTAGGCGAGAGGGTAATGGGCGCACGGGGGGCCAGAGGCATCCTCTGCCAGTGTCGTTCACAGCTGCTGATTAAATATGATAATGTGCCCCATCATGCTTTGATGTCAAACAATGCCTGGGAAGGATGGCGTGACAGTGGAATTCTTTATACGGTGTGTGATGAGGCACCAGGCAGGAGTGCTGTGACAATCCGAATCATTCATAGAGCAGGCGCAGTCTGTCGAGTAGGTGGCTCTTGTGTACGGAGTAAGAAAATGGCTAACCATCGACATAAAACCCCATTCACATACAAGTATTTGTCATTTTAAATAAAATCTGTGAATGAACATTTCTCATTTATGCCTGTGTCAGTATTTGAAACAGATTGTGAGTTTTATTCATTGTCAGACTTTTAAAATTTCCTGCCAAAAGTTTCATATTCACTAAAGAATGCTGGTTTTAAGGTAGAGGGTGAAAATAGAAAATGCTCTTAATAGATGTTAATTTCTGAATCGGTTTTGTGAATAGAAGACAGTCAGGTAAAAAAGAAAATATGATAAATATGTTTATTACATTTTATGATGATTCAATAGCCAAAAAAACTGAAATGTTCTAGATTATATTTACCATATATGTGAATGTAAATTTAATGAGAGAGAGAGGGAGAGAGAGAGAGAGTGAGAGAGAGAGAGAGAGAGAGAGAGAGAGAGAGAGAGAGAGAGAGACTAAATAGACATATTGCATATCGCTGAATGTCTTACCTGGTAACACCTTTTCATTTCATTTTAACTTTTAAGATAAAAATGACTTCAATAAAAAATAAAATGTTTATGTTGATTAGATAAAGTGCAGCATCAATATGACACAAAGGCTAGCATTGCCATCTCACAGCTCCAGCATCCCCGGTTCAATCTAAATCTAAGGTTATCATCCATTAGGAGCTTCTCATATTCTCCGCCTGTGTTCCTGGGGAAAGGCTTCTTTCATGCCCTGTGACCTTGACCAGTGTTTAGTACAGATGAATTCGATCAAGTGAACATAAATGTAATCATTTCCCACATATTGTTTCCAGGTAGAAAAATCTTATTGGGAGAACTGCAGATGAATTAATGCATCCTGTGTATGTTGATGTGTGTGTTATTGCCTGTATTGTTTTGTTCTTAGTGTTTCATGCCATATCGGTTCAACTGATCCTGGAGAAACACAGCAACGTCAAGCAGATCTTTTCGTCTGAACAGGTGCAAAGTCTTGAGGTGTCTGCGCAAAGTTGACGCACTAATAACAATACCATTTATATTACTTAAAGACAGCAGTATCTCCCAATGTCTCAAACCCAAAGTAAAATAAAACCGGATTAAACTTGAAAGGCGGGACATGTGTACTTCCATGCAATCCACCTAAAGTAGAGCTCCTGGCAGGATTTTGAGGGATCTCATTAATTCAGAAAAACAGAACAATTAATTTTTTTTATGAAAAATGATCTCATAATTCTGAGATAATTAACTCATTAATTCATAAAAACAGAGTGAAAAAAATGTTTTTCAAAAAATATTTATCTCATAATTTTGAGATAATTAAGTCGTTAATTCAGAAAAACGGCAAAAAACTTTTTATTCATGAAAAATTATCTCATAATGCTGAGATAATTAACTCGTTAATTCAGAAAAACAGAGTAGATTTTTTTTCCTCAAGTGAATGCAATACGCTTCCGTACGCTTCCGTAGAATTAGGCTTAAAAACAATAAAATAAAAAACTTTTTTTTTTTTTTTTACATTTTTTTTCTCTTGCTTTTGAATGAGAAAATGACCTGTTGATTTTCAACGGTGGAAAAGAGATATTACAAAGTCATTATATAGATTCATACAACATGGCCCATGCAAACAATGGTTTCTCCATATTACTATATCTACTAGAATAATATCTACTGTATCTACTCTGTCACAGCCTGAGAAATGCTTGGAAAGTTTCTACAGTGCACTAGACAGGGTGGTGGAAGAGCCTGAAACAGTCAAAGCTTGGCCAAACTTGCTGAGAGAACGCTTCGGTGCGGCTTTTCATCATGTTCTGTGTGGTTTTTTGGATCTCCACGTCCCTGCGGCTGCCGGAATAATGGGCCCCCATCCTCTTAACTTCGACATCGCTGTGTGTGTTTGCCGCAAGCTGTCTAGCGAGCTCTGTCAGGACAGGCTGACAGCAGTGTGTGAGCGTGTGTGTGCGCCAGCCGAGGTTGAGGCGTCACAGAGCCAGGTGTCAGTGTAAAGCATCACCGAAGCCCATCAGTGACAACCAATACTGCAATGTAGTTGTGGAAGGATGCTGTTGGGTGGCGAACAACCTTGTTTCTCTTCTCATCTCAGGGGAAAATTGCCTCCCCACACCAAGCTGGGACTGTGAAGTGTGTGTGTGTGTGTTGGGGGTTTAAATTCAAGAAGAGCTGTCCTGATCTGTTTGTGATTATTTGCGAATCTATACGTGTGTGTGTGTATATATATATTTGCGAATATATATATGTGTGTGTGTGTGTGTTGGTGAGAATGATGTAGGGGTGAATCCTGCATCCCTCTCTCTATGTTCCTCATGAACTCTGTTACTTTTATAATGAACACAGTGGCTCCATGTCAGCTAGCGTAGTAACAGATATGTAAAGCAGCTGCGCTGAATATAAAGTGGGACACAGGGAGCTTTTTGGAAAAGAAATCTGGGTTTGAAGGCACAGTGGTATGTATTTATTTAACAACAACAACAAGAACTCTGTCAATATCTGTAGAGCACAATATACAGTGTCAAATTGGCATGTGCTTAAAGTCACATAGAAAAAAACAAGATCTCCTCTGCCCCTCTAATTCGTATTAGACCTGTCTATCCTTCCGTAAAAAAGGTCAACTTCGGTTCTCTGTGTATACATTGGTTCTTATGTATGTAACATCAACAAACTCAGTAAAAGATCTGTGTAGTCGATAGTGATGCAACCTGAAACTAAGTTAGTACTATTCCTAAAGCATTCAATACCTGGTCAGTTATTAGTCATATAATATTGTGAGAGGAGTAATTATGATCAATGTATTTATATTAACTGCATTATGATCAAGTAATGGTCTTACTAAAAATTATATAAGTACCATACATTTATTATGAATACAGACTGATAGAAGGGTCACATGACACTACTATATATATATATATATATATATATATAAATATATGTACATGAGGGCTGCATCTGAGGATGCTGAGAGGCTGAAAACAGAAATGATATTTAAAGAATAGCAGCAAAAAAAATGTCTCTTTCTGCATATATTATCATACACAGGTCAACAAAATCATAGAAATAATTGAAGATGTCTTTGGTTAGACCTCACTGAAATTTTGACCCAGGTTATGGTCCTCAGTCTGACATTGGATTCAGGATATATATAATGCATATCATTCTACCACCTAAATTTATATTATAAAATAAAAAGTTCAAATACATTACAGACCATAAAATAACAACCTGTTTAACATCCATCATTAATGGAGCACCAGTATATTCATATATGATTGTCCATAATAAATACATATTTATTTAATAAATATCAATATGTGCAAAACTGCAATGTGCATGCATGCATGCTGGGATGTCAGAATTTTTAAAAGCTTACATTCTATGGGTATTTCTGGACAGATGTCTGTTAGGTAATGTTGCAGAAATCAAACAGACAAAGAGAAGCTGAAAAAAAGCTTACAGTAACCCGGCTGCATAAGTGTACACATCCTTGTATAATGGGACATGTGCCCCTGCTCATAGTGAAAAATCACATACATGTTTAAAAGTAATTAGCGTAGATCCTTCATCAATGAAGTGATTCTGATTAACCTCAAATAAAGATCAGCTGTGTCTTGGAATAACCAGAAAAGGGGTACAAATGAATTTCCAGGTTTTTTTTTTTAATTTTTGGAGAGCAACATAATTTGGAGAAGAAAAGTGTGGACAACGGTGACATCACCGAGAACTTTCAACATTAGCACACCTGCCACAAAGCAGCTTTAGAGATATCCAGATATACATATAGATTTCAAATTCATACCTATTAAGCAATCCAGAGGCAACAGTAGCAAGGAAAAACTCCTTGAGCTGACATGAGGAAGAAACTTTGAGAGAAACCAGACTAAAAAGGGACCCCCTCCTCTTCAGGGTGACATTAGTGGTATTATTGTGAATATAAATCATTACTCTTCTATATGTATACTACAGTGTCAAGCAGTGCTAAGTGTGTTGGAAAGACATTCAGTATACTGTAAGCATTATGGTCATTGATGATTTCAGTAGAGTTTACATAGTTCACAGTGCGAACATCCACAATCATTTTATCCTTGTGTTACCATCTACAGCAAATTCCTGCCAGCTTTTGTGCTATCAGTGTGGGACCTCAGCAGGAATGAGTGATTCTCAACTCAAGGAGGCTCCAAGCAAGGCTGGGTGCAGACACAGTTGGGCCAGGCAGGGCCAGAATGCAGACACCTCATCATCCAACAGGAGTAACAATGCATTTTTTTTAAAATGTGTAGCTTGACCCAAAAGACCTATACAATAATTAAAGTACTGGTCACTCCCTGTATGTGACAACACACCTTACATCTCTTTACATTTCTGGGCTGTTGAGTATCATGGTTAGAGGAAGCTCTTTCTCAAAAACCTAAGACTGATTAAATCACCCCATTTCAATTGGCAAGATATCTTATGGTCTGATGAGAACTAAGGTAAAACGTTTTGCTTATAATATATGTTAAGCTTAAAATTAAGACAGCTTAACTCCCAAAGAACACCATACCTATGGTAGTGGCAGATTCATGCTATGGGGCTGCGTCGTTCCAGCTAGGAGGAATTGTAGACAGCTCCAAATACTAATCTATTTTGCCACAGAGATCTGCATGCCACATACAGTTTAGACAGCTGAAGTCAACAAAGGAATGGCTTCAGAGGAATCAACGTTTGGAATGGCCCTGTCAAATCCTGTGGAATCACTTGAAGTGGACAGGGTACAGAAGATCTCCTAGCAATCACAGCACAGCATGACAGCACTGGAGCACGTTTGTTCACTGGAGCAACGAGTGGAATAAGGTATAATATACTGGTGGACTCTTAGCCAAAAACAAAAGTATTAGTTAAGGGGTGTACATACTTATGCAACCAGGTTAATGTGTGTGGTTTTTTTTTCTTCTTTTTTGCTATACCACAATAAAGAAAAAAATCTGACATTATTTAACTTGCTTTAATTTTTTATATAACAAATGCCTTCAATTTTAACAGGGGTGTATAGATATTTCATATGCAGAATATTCGTTTTTATCAGTTTACCTCCCAGATTCTATACATTCCTTGCATCCTACCTGGCTTTAATGTACATAAGTCTACAATGTTGATTTTAATGTCCAATTTTACTCTCAAGCTTTCTTCTATTCTGTATATGTAGGGTTTTCCTTTCTCCAGTTTATGCCTGTGATGTTGATGGGATGTTTACGGATGTTTAAAAGTTGTTTAAGAGATGTTTACAGAGGTCTTCATGTCTCTGCTTTATAATGCTGAATAAAGGAAGTCAGAATTGTTTTCCTGACATACACACGGTGCAAATGTATGGCTTGTGATTATTATAATTATTTCCTACACATTGCTTGGAGGTGTCAGACATACTCCCTGACACTCAACACTATAATTGCTCTTCTCTGTCTCCAGACCTGTTTATCCAGGTTATATGGGTATCATTTGTGTATCATTCACTATGTTCTCCTTCCTCAGGGCAGAACTAAGACACATTCAGCAGCCCAATATATCTGTTTAGTAACATGGTTCCTGATTTTGAGTTCCTGAAAGACAGGTTCCTGATTTTTGGGAATTCTCTCTCTCTCTCTCTCTCTCTCTCTCTCTCTCTCTCTCTCTCTCTCCCTCTCTCTCTCTCTCTCTCTCTCTCTCTCTCTCTCTCTCTATCTATCTATCTATCTATCTATCTATCTATCTAAAACAGTTAGGAAATGGTATGTGGCCATGTATGTTTTTCAAGAGAAAGAGTATCGGTTTTCTCATGATGACCCTACCACCAGCACAGGGTCAACCAGCTGCATTCTAAGACCAACTCTGACCATCACCCACTAACTGACCCCCACCCACACACACAAATTCAAAACAAAGCGTCTAATCAAAATTCTTGAATATTACCATTTAAGTTTTTATTTGCATAATGTTACTGTACATGCTTTACATTCTAAGCTACAAACAGACTCTATATAGTTGCTGTATTTTATTAGTAATAAGAAATCAAAGCAAACTAAAGGTTAAATAAGGTTAAATAATTCAGCATAGGGCCCAGAAAAGTTAGTGTTAAAATAATAGACTGCCTTGTCTGTAAGGGGCCACAAAATAGGGGAGAGCTAGATTTTTGTAGCTGGAAGTGTTTGCTGGCTTGGGCTAGTATTTTTTAATCTAGATTTTTATTGTATTGGCAGATAATGGATTATAATACATTACTCACTCACTCACTCATCTTCTACCGCTTATCCGAACTACCTCGGTTCACGGGGAGCCTGCGCCTATCTCAGGCGTCATCGGGCATCAAGACAGGATACACCCTGGACGGAGTGCCAACCCATCGCAGGGCACACACACACACACTCATTCACTCACGCAATCACACACTACGGACAATTTTCCAGAGATGCCAATCAACCTACCATGCATGTCTTTGGACCGGGGGAGGAAACCGGAGTACCCAGAGGAAACCCCCGAGGCACGGGGAGAACATGCAAACTCCACACGAACCCCCAACCCTGGAGGTGTGAGGCGAACGTGCTAGCCACTAAGCCACCGTGCCCCCTATAATACATTAATGTAATTAATTATATAATAAATGTTGTCCTTTGGCTGCACCATGTTCAAGGCTGACACAGTGGATCATAAGATTCACATATTTGATTTTGGTGCAGGTTTTATGCCAGTTGACATTTCTGACACAATCCTTCCAAAATTTATCCAGGCTAGGGAACAGCACTGAAAGTTGTATATGAAGTCTGTTTTAATGTAGTCTACTACACAGATTATTATCCCATTAATCAATCAGCAGTGAGGATTGGTTCTCAAGTGAGAACAGATTAATATCCTGAGTCAGAAACTTAAACATAACCCATCAGTCATTTTGTTTATTGCTCATGGGATGCTATGCTAGTTATGCAAAATACACATTATAGACATCTGATATAGCTATCACATAATTGTCAGTATATATATATATATATATATATATATATATATATATATATATATATATATATATATATATATATATATATATATATATATGACAACATTTGATGTAAATATGTGTGTTCATGAGGTCGGATGTTGGTTTATAAAATGCTAATTTTATTCATAATTCACTATTTTCCTAACCAAATCAGCTTGCTAGGTGCGGAAATGTTAGCTGTAAGCTCCTTAGCAGACTATAAATCAACTTGCTGTTAGTTCAGTGTTAAAGTGTTCTTTTGCAGAATGGTACTCATTAATTACATAGTTCAAGCATGAAAATATTCATTAATAACTATTGTACTGGGGGGCACGGTGGCTTAGTGGTTAGCACGTTCGCCTCACACCTCCAGGGTCGGGGTTCGATTCCCGCCTCCGCCTTGTGTGTGTGGAGTTTGCATGTTCTCCCCGTGCCTCGGGGGTTTCCTCCGGGTACTCCGGTTTCCTCCCCCGGTCCAAAGACATGCATGGTAGGTTGATTGGCATCTCTGGAAAATTGTCCCTAGTGTGTGATTGCGTGAGTGAATGAGTGTGTGTGTGTGCCCTGCGATGGGTTGGCACTCCGTCCAGGGTGTATCCTGCCTTGATGCCCAATGACGCCTGAGATAGGCGTCGAGGTAGTTCGGATAAGCGGTAGAAGATGAATGAATGAACTATTGTACTGATGCTGTAGTTTGTGTAACACAATTCTGCAATGAGCAGTATATGGCATATGTCTTCAGCATTGTGGTATCAACTATAACACTTGATAATGTTTGATTTTGGAGTTTGATATAGCGACTAGCTTATGGAGCAGCTAGTTAACATTTGCTTCAAGGATTGCAATAAAGTACATATAATTATTCCTTTCTTCATGTTTCATCTTATGTCAGAAAATCAAAGTTAGTTGAGGGCCTACAAAAGAGAGAGAAGCCTAATCTTATAATGTGTTTGCTAATCTATTGACTAGCTGGTATTAAGGCTCTAAGGAAATGTTTTACAGTGAATAGAAATTGAACTGTTTACACTAGACAGTTCACCCAGACATCTTTTTACTGTGCTGCTAAGTATAGAGCTCAAACCCAAACATACCTGCTACATTTTTTTGTACTCTTTGTACTCAAGCCCACCGTTACTGAGCTCAGAGGACAATTCTAGGCTCCACCTCTCTTCTGAAGCATGCGTGTGCATTACCCAAAGAGCAGCCGCATCCCTGAGTTGAATAAGCATCTCATTGTTGGGTGCAGGTGTGTGCTTGTGCCAGTGGCCTTGAGTACAGGATAAGGGAACAATATGCTGTGTAAGGGGACACCCTGAGTCAGCACATGGAGGTGAGGGAGGCAGACGGGATGAGATTACACAGGTTAGGACCTGCTGAAGATGGGGGAGAGGGGGGCATTCAGGAGAAGGTTTCTTTATTTAAAGCATGTATGCCAAGATAAAGCATGTGTACAGTATGCTAGAAATAAAACATGATGAGGCATGCTGTTTAAGAAAATAATAAAGGGCCAATACCATCCTGATTATTTTCTAAAAAACACACCCAGTTATACAATTTGCCTCAAATTTGACAATTTTGCAATTTGCCACAAAATTACGATTGACTACGATTTTGTTTAGTATAAGACACATCATACCCATCTGCAAAACAAGTTTGTTCCTGTTATCAGACAGGCCTAAAACTATCTGGACACCGACACAATTGTACACCTTCTGTACACCATCACAATGGATATGAGAATTCCTGATGTGATTGATCTGTAGTCACTCATCTGTAAATCAAGGGGGTTCAACTACAAAATGCTGTAGAAAGGACATTATTTACATTTACATTATTTCCTGTCCAGTGTCACCCAAATAAGAATGGGTTTCCCTCTGAGTCTTGTTCCTCTCAAGGTTTCTTCCTCATATCATCTCAGGGAGTTTTTTCTTGCTACCTTCAACTCTGGCTTGATCATTATGAAAAATTGTTAGAGATATATCTTAACTTAATTTTAAAATTTAAACTTGAATTTTTTTATTCTGTTTCTATACTTACGTATAAGCTGGTTTGAGACAATGTGAATTGTGTTATACAAATAAATTGAATTAAATTGAATATACTCTTTAGTTAACAAGCTCAAAAAGTAACTGGACAAAATAATTCAACAGTTGGGTTGAAGTCAGATGACTGACTCAGCCATTTAAGAACATTCCATTTTTACCTTAAAAAGCTCTTGAATTGATTTCACGGTACATTTTGAATCATTATCCATCTGCATTGTGAAACACCATCCTGTCGGTTTTGCAGCATATGATGCAGACTGATTCTGAGTAGAAAGTATATTTCTATACACTTCAGAATTCAACCTGCTACTTCTATCAGCAGTCACATCATTAATAAAAAGCAGTGAGCCAGTTGCACTGGCAGACATATGACCATGACATAACACTGCCTCCACCAAGTTTGACAGATGATGTGGTGTGCTTTGGATCATGAGCCCTTCCTTTTCTTCTCCATTACTCTGCTCTTCCCAACATTCTTCTGCATGTTCATTTTAGTTTCAAAGAATCTTGTTCCAGAACTAGACTGGATTTTTAAGATGTTTTCTAATAATATCTAATCTATCCTTTTTGTACTTGATTGTTAGCAGTGCTTAAATCTTGAGTTAAATCTTCTATATTCACATTTATGAAGCCATCTCTTGATTGCAAGATGACATGATACGTCATAATGATACGTCTACATCCTTGAGAATGTTCTTTACTTGCCTAGATGTTTTAAAGTGTGTTTGTGTGTAAGATTGTGAATTTTTGTTTTGCTTTATATTAATCTTTGTATAATATTATATTATATAATAACATTTGTATTATGTTTCTTATGTTCTGTAAAGCTGCTTTGATGCAGTGTCCATTGTTAAAACCGCTATATAAATAAACTTGAATTCAGTTGCATTGAATTAAAAGGTTGTGCGTTCAAATTTCATGTCCACCAAGCTACCAACAATGGGCCCCTGAGCAAGGTCCTTCATCCTCAATTGCTCAGTTGTATAATATTAGATGAAAAAAGCAAGTTGCTATGGATAAGGGCATCTGCCAGAGCAATTTACAATATTATATTCTATGACCTAGATGTCATCATTGAGGTCCTTCCACATCACAGCAATCAGTAGATAATCTACAAAAATTAATCCTGTTTTACCTTACTTCGGTTGAGGTACAGTTGAGGTTGTTGGGAAGCGTATTCCAAATAATCTACCATCTGTATTTTTCAACAACCATTTAGATGTTTGCTGAGTGGAAAAAGGAAAACAGGATGCTGGGTGTGTTTGACGGCAGTCAGACTGCTACATTATGGCATTTCATGATTATATTGAGGTTTTTCTTGTAAGGCTGTGTCATTTCAGTCTTCTGGTGGCAGCGCCTGTCAGACAAAATAGAGCTTCTGGCTCCTGGTGGCCATGACATCATTGTTAAATAGGATGTTTGCATCAAATCTCGCTTAATCTCAGCACATGGCACAGAGTACATCTTTATTTGTACACAAATGCATCTTCAGTATAGCCAGGGCTTCAGAGAAACATCAGGAGCCATGAAATCACATCTATACTGTTCTGATGTCCATTAAAGGACCAGTCATGATTTCTTCCATACAGCCTTCTGAAAAATACAAAAAAACAAAAACAAAAAAGTATTTTCCAAAACAAACCTAAGATCAGAACGATGGGAAAAACCCACCCACATGTGCAGGACTCAGAATTTGTGCAAACAACAAAGAAGTTTAGATGCATTCAAGATTTGTTCTGGGAAACATCAGGAGATAAGATGATGAAGAGTAATCATTATGATTAGCTTCGAAAGAAGGTTGACCTAAAGCACAGACAAAAACTTTTCATAAGTTTTACTTATAAAGGGATTTTTTTTTTCTAGTTCTGAGAATGTAACTGATTTATTTATTTAGGTAATTGAGCAACATTAGCACTTAGTGATATTAAGGAAATTCTTGCTATATACTGTAGGAAAGCCTTGACCATTCAACACAGCAAATAAATTCTAACAGTTCTAGTTTTCCTAAGGTTCCACTTTGAATTTTTTGTGAATAATAACTCTTCTGTTGTAGGGGTCCACACAGAACAAGAAGAACTCTTTAAGGTGATAAATGGAATATTTTATGAGCGTATGTGGAAAAGTAAGGAATGAAACCTGAGCTATTTGCCAAAACTGACCATTTCTTTTTATTAAAGAATGACCTTCATTTACATCTGATTTTAATCCAGTTAGTCACTTTCAATTTCCTGTCATGATATGGTGCTTCCTTTGGAATCTGGAAGGATGTGATTTCTGACAACCTGCTCAGTAAAATCACAGTATCTTAGGCACACAATAAAACACTGAAACACATGAAACACTGCTTTATAAACACTGGATATTATCCAGTTAAGAATATCTTATTTAGTATTGTTTGCCTTCTCTATATATGGTCAGTTAAACAAAACTCTCATCTTTAATAGACACAGTTAAGCAAATTACTAATGGACATAAGGAAAGATAATGTAGTTAAAGATGCACTAATACTGACACTGGTGTTGGGTATCGGTCCAATATAATTCTTGTACAAAAAATAGCTTTGACACCAACATTGCAAAACTTGAAGGGTGGCAAACTCTGCAGCAAATGCTGGAAAAAAATGTGTACACAGTACTGAGTCTGAAAAAAAAATGTGTTGATGCGTTGCTATATGTAGTCTTTTAAAATGATACCATACTCACTATGCAGAACAGAGTTGCCACTGCTTGCAATTTGGCATCAGTAGCTAACCTTTTTCTAATTATGTTAACATTTCTGAACATGCAGGACCGTTTGAGAAACCATTTACAACCGCATACCATGCTTTCCTGCTCTCTACGTTTGTCATCAGTTGTTTATAGTTGAGACCAAACTTTGCCTTCCTTTCTTTGATTTGTTGGTGCGTCTCTTCCTGTAAAAAAAACTCCCCACATTCCCTGCAGGTGTCTCTAGGCAACCGAGTGGGCAAAGCAAGAAAGAGGGCTGCAATGGAACGCTAGCTAAAGCTATTCCAGGAATGCAGATATGAGCTGCACACACAATAAAATGAATGGAAAGCAGAACTAACTGAGGAAGAGCCATAAGTGAAATAATAACTAAAGCTTCTGAACAGCCTGAGCTAGCTTGCTTAAATGTCTGCTATCTCTCTAATAGGTGTGTTATGATTTGTGCCTAATGACGGCCTTCATTATTTGGATCAACTACTAACTTTAAATGTAGGCAGACAAGAGATCCAAATGACCGGCAGATCAATTGCACAATTGTTTCTTGACAGAAAGAGACCGCACAATGGTGTCTGTTGGTGTGTGACGAGCTTCTGCTGCCTTTCATGAAAGGATTGAGTAGCAGTACAAAGTCATTCACTCTCAGTCAGTTTATCAAGTATGAAAATATACTCACTGGTCATTTTAATAGGAACACCCATACTCCCGCACAATCTTCCATCCAGTCATTAAGCAGCAGTGGACAGGATAAATTCATGATACGTCTACATCAAACATCAGAATGGGGTACAGACTCAGTAAAAATAGGCAATTGAAGATTAAACAAATACTAGCTGGTCTTTTTTGAGACTTTACATGCCCAGTTTCTGAGATCGGTGTTTTTGGCTGACCAGGGTGGAAGGTGATGTGGTCCTTTGCTGTTATAAACCAAACGGATGACGTAAAATATATAGAACCGTTATGTATGGTATGCTGAATAAATAACTGTCTCTCAGAGAGTCCTTCATGTTTAGAAACATATACATAATTAGGAAAAAATCAGAGTGTTGTGTCTTCTGAGAAGCTGTTCTGTTCACCACAGTTATAAATAGTGGTTATTTGAGTAATCATAGCCTTCCTGTTAAACTGAACCAGTCTGACCATTCTCCTCAGACCTCTCTCTGTAGTACAGCCTTTCTGGAGCAGAGCTGCAGCTCGCTGAGTGTTTTTTTTTTTTTTTTCAGACTGCTCTGTTTAAATTCTAGAGATTGTTGTATGTGAAAATCCCAGGAGATTAGCAGTTTCTAAAAATTTCAATCCAGCTCAGCTGGCACCAACAACCAAGCCATGGTCATAGTCACTGAGTTCACATTTTTCCTTATTCTTAAATTTGATGTTAATATTGTCTAAAGCTCTTGAGTTGTATCTGCATGATTATATGCACTGTGCTGCTGCCACATGATTGGCTCACTGGAAAATTGCATAAATGAGCAAATAAATGGGTCTGAGAGCATATGTCTTCAATTTACACTAAAGACACTGCATGGAAAAGTGCTAACAACACATGAAATCCAGTTGGGACAACATAGCATCATTTCATATGATTAATTATTAGCAACATTTTTTTCCCAATGTGATATTGCAATATACATTACTTTTACACCAACACTCTGAGTAAATCAGTTTCAGACTCGAATCGCTGTGTAACGTTAGGAAAAGGCAGACACTTTCCTGCACATCTTCCCTTTGATGAAACATAAGAGATCTCAAAGGCTGAGAGCAGACCCTTATTTAAGTTATTGAAGGGGGCTCCAAAAAGGGAAAGTTCTCCAAAGTCACTGGAAAGCCAGCTCTTTAGGTAAGGGAGGAGGGAGGGTAATGTTTATGCATTAGATTTCAAAGGCTTCTTTCCAGCAAGAAAATCTAGATTTAAAGATGTTCTTCTGCCAGGGGGATCTGGGGGATTCTTTTTTTCCTCCTCGTCTTTTTTCCACTATTACTGTTTTTCCCCCCACATGATTAAGCCGTTGAGTGACATGGCTTCAGTTGACACAGTTTCCTCAAAGGGAAGGCAATGATTAACTAAGATATGCATGCATTCATCATCCTTGTCAGAACATCAATGAAGTTTGGGGTGCAAATAGCTCACAGAAGGCATATTAACTTATTAGCATTAGCATTTTGACACCTATTCATACAGAATCCAGGTTGTTGACACTGGACAAACTTGGACATGGTAGTTTGTTTGTTTTTTTTATGGAAAAAAGGGTAGATATATCACGGTACTTGGAGTTCCCTTGCAAAAAGCATTCTAAAAGCCTTCACTGGATTGTGTTGGTTGAGTGTAGCATCAAATCCAAAAATAAGCAGCTACTCTCTCTCTCTCTCTCTCTCTCTCTCTCTCTCTCTCTCTCTCCCCCTCTCTCTCTCTCTCACACACACACACACACACACACTTACTAGTCTTACTGTCCTTGTGAAGGCCTTCTTCCAACATTAATTATTAATGCAGCTTATTAATGCTATGCCTACAACTTCCTCTAAACCCGATACTTAACCTCACTAACCAAAAGAAAACCTTTTGGCTCTTTTAATTTTAAATAAAAGCCATCATTTTCATTGAAAACATCTTTCTGAGGGCAACATTCGTTCCCCACCAAGCTATAAAAACATGCACACATACACATATAAAGTTTGTTCTGTGGATATAGAGTTCTTCTGTTCCTTATCTCCCTGGGACATGTTTCATAACTACACTGTGCAATGCCATCTCCAGCTCCATCTTTTTCAGGTGTTACTGAATTGGCTGAGGAAGACATGACAGAGATAGAGAATTTCACATAGAAAAAACTTAACTTTAACTGAAGAGGTGAGCGAGAGAACAAGAGATAGAGAGGGCACACAGAAATGTCTTTCTGAAGTGGCGGGAGTTTTTGTAGCTTTGAACTCGTCTCTCTTTAGAAGCCTGATGGAGATTTGAAGAGCTCTGTTGAAAGAGACCTACACAGTTAGATGTTTAATTTGTTTCAGTTGTTTTGTTCTTTTTCCTTTCTTTCTTTTTACCACAACCATTTTTTCAAGGCTTTAATATTCACACCAAATTGAACACAAAGTGTATTTTTTTTTACACTTCTTTGCTTTGCCTCTAATTTAAATGATGATTCTGCACTTTCAAATCATCAGTATATTTACATATCTCATTTCAGTGTGAGAAATAAACAGCTCCTATTCCTTTCTTTTCCCTTAAACACTAATTTGCACTTGTTAAATGACAGCATGAAGTATGTAGGACAAAGCTGAGATAATTATACATATGCATTATTGGAGCAAAAAGAAGCTGTGTGCTTTATTTGCCACTGTGTTTACTTCAGTTCATTTTGTAAATATATAAATGTCATGGACTCAGCCTTTTGTACGCCATAACAGCGAGAAAGTGGTCAAAGTGGTCTGTTGTTGGCTCCAGGCTGATGAACGGTCTGTTACACAATATTCTGTCCACTTATATACTTAGCAGAAAAATAAATGTCTTTTTCCTTTCCTTTCCTTTCCTATGTGTAAATATTTGTACGAATATAAAAAGATCCTGAGAGATTTACTGAAAACATTTTCACAGGCAAACAGAAAAATTGACCAACAGAAATATAAAAATGATTTATTATTAATTATTGTTGGAATGTATAGTGGTATGTTTTGTGTCGATCAGACTAGTAAAATGTATTCAAAGACCACATGGGACCACAAGGTGCAAGTCACCACTTAGAGGATGATAATGATAATTAGGATGATGAAGAGGATGAGAGAACTATGAGAACACAAAGTGTCCATTGTCCAGAGAACACACTAAGAGTTGACCTCTCCCTTGACCTGTCGGTGAGTCTTCTTTCTGGGGTCATGTGGGAGGACTGAACTGGCACCTACATGTCTAGGAGTCTATTGTGCCTCCCGTTCTGCAATAGTTGCCCTGAGTTTCTCTTACCAATGTTTAAAGCACTAGGACAGCCTTCCTGGTCTGGTGAGTAAACAGTGGGTGTCTGTGTGATCTGCCGCCACTTGAAAGCCTTGCTGTCTCCATCTACGATTTATGTAAGAAGCAGAAGAGACTCTCAAAAGGTCTTCTGGAAGACAGAACTACTTTGGGTTGAGTGGAGGTTGGTATGGGTGTTGGGGGGTTGGGATTGTGGATGAAATCCATCATATCACTCATGTCAATTCCTAAGAATGTTATGTGAGGTCAGATCAGTGTGTGTGTGTAGATGACAGATGGAAAACAGTGTTTGTATTTATGAGATCGGATTACTAGCCAGATGCTTGACACACATCAGGATACCAAAGCACACGTGTACTCAAGGTACACACATCATGGTGTGGTCTGTGTCATACCACTATGTCAACCTGGGGGCAATCAGCAAAGTCACCTAAAAAAAAAAAGAAACAAAGACAATAATTGAGGTTAGCAAATGCTTTCATCATACTTTCATTAGGACATGCCGATTTACCATAAATCATTAATGTCACTCTTTGCTTTGAAGTGAGCATTCTGGGTAAGCAGAGCGAGGGAAAGAGTCCTGAAACTCTAGAGCACAATAGTTGGATTAGGTCGGTCCTTCATGTCTGCGCGGCACTCAATTGAACTTCTTAAGATGTAACATCTTAGTCGTGTAGTACCTTTTGAAGTCCATTTGAAATCATAATCCTTCTTTAATCAAATCTTGCACAATTACTGCCACAGAAGGCTTGCCTTTACTGCCTGCTTTTGGCACCTTTGATGTTTCTTTTTGCATTTTCTGTCCATTTTAAGAGACTTTGTTAATGTCCTGTAGCTGAAATACACAAATTGTACACTGTGTTTCAGTGTCATAAACAGCAATAATTTACTATTACATTTTTATTTGCATTTACAGAATTTGACAGGTTTCCTTATCCAGAGGGATGTCCAGAAGGACTACCAAGAAAACCGATTTTCATAGTATTATTATTATTATTATTATTATTATTATTATTATTATTATTATTATTATTATTATTAAGTATTAATTTAATTATCTTCAGCCATTAATTCATATTTGATGGAATCAATAAAGATAAAAATAGACTTTTGAGCAATGTTGTAAATACAATAAAATGTAATGCTGTGTTCTTGAAAAGTTAGAGACTGCTATGCTAAATGAAATGTCAGTCAGTGATAAAAGTTAACTCAGGATAGCTGCTTTGAAACTCAAAATTCGTTGTTAAAGAGTTGTTAAAAAAAAAAAATCTAACAAACGAACAAAAACACTCGCTATGAGAATGCTAGTGCAAAAGATGGTGCTGACTCTCAGACAAATAAATGATCGGCTGGATGTTGGTGGTCCACATCATTTTTTTCATATTTACAAATCTAAGGGCCACATAGACGTAGATTTCCAGATGCTCATCATCTGTACAACCTCATTTGCCAGTATGGAAGACATCTGCCAGACAGTCATCCTTGAGTATATAAAGTATTTGATTTGAACCTATCAGTGTTGTAAGGCAGCACCCCCTCTTGGTGACACTTTATTAAATCTCCACACTCTCCCCAAGGAATAAGTAGAGTTGGTATTAATTCTCTTTGTGCAGATTTATAACAAGTTATAATTAAATAAGATAACTCAACATCTTCCCAATCAGCAGGTGTACAGGAGTGTGTCAGATGACACGTGGAATGTCAGTGGATTGTATTCCCATTTAAATGGGTTTACATTTATCTGAAAATCACATTTTATATTGTCAGACATGATTAATCAATAAAGATGCTTTGTGAGTATGAGGCCCCGGGTTTAATCCCTGGCATCTCCACTTGACCAATACCTTTGGGGCAGTGGTGGCTCAATCTGTTTAGGCTCGGGGTTGAATCAAGGATTGGTGTTCAAGCCCCAGCACTACCCAGCTGTCATAGTTGAGCCCTTGAGCAAGGTCCTTAACCCTATCTGCTCCATGGGTGCTGTATCATGGCTGACCCTGTGCTCTGACCCCAACCGCCAAAGTTGGGAAATGCAAAGAAAGAATTTTACTGTGCTTTAATGTATATGTGACAAAATAAAGACTTCTCTTCTCTAAAGATGCATTCTTTTCCTGATTGGTTGTGTGTTGATATGGTTGTGTCCATATTATTTTGACACACCCTGAGGGAATCGAAAGTTTCTCTACATGCTTATTTCATTTCTTTGACCGTACCAACCATCCTTTAGTATAATGTTTAGTTTGAACTTGTCAGTGTCATAAGACATCCAAAGAGGTCACTCAATAATTCTGAGGCATTTTGCTTCCACTTGGGTTCACTTATAACTTTAGAGCGAATGGTTAGAGCAAATAAATGCAAAGTTATTCCTCCTGATTACTTTTTATCCTGAGTATGAAAATGATCTAAATCACTCTTCAGTGCTCAACCCAGCTGAACTCCATGAAAAAAAACACCAATTAAGGGAGTTTGGAAGAAGAGTTTTTATCCCTCTAGTTCCAGACACTTAAAAATAGACGACATATTGAAGATGAATTGAAGCTGTTCCGGCAGCTCAAGGTGGCCCAACTCCTTCCTCAGACACTTTATATAGATGTTTCTTTTACTTTGACACCCTGAGGTTTGAAGCTTACTAAAGAAAAGCATAGCGAATTCAAGACTGGAGGTTAGTCAATCTGTCCAGATAATACTGTTTTAGTTTATTACAATTGTTTATATAACTTGTTTGCATCCAAAAGAGCAAAAATGTCTGTGGTTTTAAGGTGGGCGGAGTGACATACTCTCTGCCATGTCATTCACATCAGTAAGAGCCAAGCTCATGCATGCAGATGGAGATGGATAACTCTTTCATAGATAACTTTTTCAGAGTTTGTTACACTGCCCCATGATGCATCATGAGCAACAGATCTAAAAGTTTGCAGGTGTCTAAATGGAAGTGCATGATATCCTTCACCCTCCAGATTGGAAGCTGTCGTATGAAAGAGGAGACCCAACTAGTGGGAATTAGCCAAGACTAAATTAGGAGAAAATAGAGAGGAGGAGGGGCACCACTTTCCTAAATGTTTAAAAATGATTTATTTGTTGGTGCCTTCACTCACAAAAAGGTTTTGTCCTGATGTAAAACCTGTGCAAAGAAGACCCACAAGTTTGTCTGACAGCCGTAACAGGGGCCACTCCGCTGAACACGGTTTGCTGAGCACAGCTTTGATCTGTGAGGGAGACTTGATCTGAGAGGGGCTTCGCTCTGTCCTTGGCAGCACTAAAATGTTCCCAGAGCCACATGTATCCATTTCTCCTTGCTCTCTTGGGACCAAGCTTGTGTTGAACACTCTCCGTTTCCAAAAGATTGTCAGCGCACTGAATGTTCAATGTTGTATATCTATCCGTCATGATTAGGGTTACATGAACACATTAATGAATAGTGACAGTCCAAGGCACTGGTAAATGAATGAAAAATAACATATTCTACATAGAGAAAAGGCCACAGGGCAAAAACTTTCAGGTGGTGAGAAGCATATGGGACAAAGGCCTTATGTAACTTCCTGGTCCAGGACATAGATTTTTGTGAAATAGATTCAGGTACATTTGTTAGAGTACATCACAGGTTCATACAAAAACAATCTGCATGAGCAGGAAAAAAACCCTTTATTTAAGATTCAGGCATATTATTATTATTATATTATTATTATATTATTATTATTATAGAGTTACACTAAACCAATTGCATGTTTGTTCTTATCATGAGGTAATGTTAGAGGTACACAGTAAGATCTCATTATTGAAGACTTCTATCATAGATAACTTTCTCTCTCTCTCTCTCTCTCTCTCTCTCTCTCTCTCTCTCTCTCTCTCTCTCTCTCTCTCTCTCTCTCTCTGCCCCCCTCTATCTCTGTCTCTCTCTCTCTCCCTCCCTCTCTCTCTCTCTGCCCCCTCCCTCCCTCTCTGTCTCTGTCTCTCTCTCTCTCACTCACTTCTTTCTTCAGCTCCTCCCTCACTTCTGTTTTCTGTTGTCAGAAATGAAGTGTCTTCACACCTGCTGTCCTGCTGCTGCTTTGATCCCTTCAGCAGGGAAATTCCTTCAACGGATGAAAGAGCACACCTATAGTAAAGAAAGAGAGAGAGAGAGCGAGAGAGAGAGAGAGAGAGAGAGAGAGAGAGAGAGAGAGAGTTAGCTATGATAGACAGGTTAGTGCCACTTCCTCTCCTGACCAGTTGTACTGCTGTAATAACTACAGAGATTGTTGTTTTGCTCTGAAATATTTTGCCATTTAACACACTGTTGTATACTTGTGCAGAGAGAAAGTGCCGTTCTTTATTCTAGCCATTGCACCTCCTGTCCCACAAAAAACTGGCAATAAAATGCACACAATCATCTTTTATGAGACACTGTGAAGTCTCAAATCTTTCACATCTTTCTTTCTTTTTTGACTCAGTGTGTAGTCTAACATCTGTCCTTATTCCTCTCCTCCTTTTCTTTTTATTCTGTTTTGTTGTTCGTCATTATTTCTACTCCCCCTTTCTAACTCATCACTTCTCCTCTCCTTTTTTCTCCCCCTTTGCTCTCCTCCCTTGTATCCTTATTTGTGATCTTCTCCTCTCTACCCCCCCCCTCGTTTCGTCTCTCTCATCTCCTGCCCCAGATGCCATATTCCTTTCAGTTTCATGTCGCTTTTATGTCTGTGCCAATTCCATACCATTAAACTGTGCCTGATTGACAGCGAGTCACACATACGACGCACTATAATACAAAGTGCACTCTCAGTCTTTGTGCATTGCTGGGTGTCAGGAAACACGTCGTTTTAAAGTAGGTCTACAGATCTATCAGTTTTTACTTTACTGAAAGGTTGATAAATGGGATCATGATTCTCTGTTTTCTGCAAAATCAGGACATTCCTGCAGTGTTACATTCAAAATAAATATATGTGTGGCAGTCTGGAAACGCCTGGCACATGGTCAAATTTGGCCATTTTCTACTGGTTATGGAAAGTACAGGATTTCCTGAACTGAAATATTTTTTCTTTTTAAAATGTCACCCACGTGTAAAGTTACAGCATTTATAAATCTGTTTATCTGGTAACTGGTCAAAGTGAAAACTTCATCACATTTATAAAGTAATAAATCACATGTATACTGTGTATATACAACTGGAAATAATCTGTAACTCTTTTTTTCCAAAAGCCAATAAATGGTTTTTCATAAGTATTTGTTTTTACCTATTCTACAAGGGGCTATAAATATAATACAACTTGGGGTAATAAAACAATAAAAATAAAAAAGATATTTTTTCATATAAATGTTTCTATCTTCAATCTAGATGATGATATCATTCATTCATTCATTCATCTTCTACCGCTTATCCGAACTACCTCAGGTCACAGGGAGCCTGTGCCTATCTCAGGCGTCATCGGGCATCAAGGCAGGATACACCCTGGACGGAGTGCCAACCCATCGCAGGGCACACACACACACTCATTCACGCACGCAATCACACACTAGGGACAATTTTCCAGAGATGCCAATCAACCTACCATGCATGTCTTTGGACCGGGGGAGGAAACCGGAGTACCCGGAGGAAACCCCCGAGGCACGGGGAGAACATGCAAACTCCACACACACAAGGTGGAGGCGGGAATCGAACCCCGACCCTGGAGGTGTGAGGCGAACGTGCTAACCACTAAGCCACCGTGCCCCCATGATGATATCAAACCATGATTATCCAAGTAATTGTTCATAAAATCTGAAGGTGTTATATTTAACCACTAACATTCTGTGTAAAGTTATCGCAACTGAGGTAAAAAAGGAATGTCACACAGTGAAAGCCAGAAATGTCCTGACTCATTTTATATCAGACTTCTGGTGAAAAAATTATTAATTTGTTCGGACTGATTGAAAATGTCCAATAAGTAAATTTCCATTCTGCCATTTGAAAAAAATGGAGTTATATTATTATTATTATTATTATTAGGAGTTATGGGCACAAAGGCGTTGTGGGGCTCTGAAACGCCTCAAATTGGCCGATTCCGCTGAGTCCTTGGCCCTGAGTAACTGTGACCAGTACTACCATCTGACCAAGTTTGAGCTCTCTAGGCCTTACGGTTTGGGCTGCACGATCGTTTGTAGGGCGGAATAATAATAATAATAATAATAATAATAATAATAATAATAATAATAATAATAATAATAATAATTAAAGCTGCAAGCAGCATTTCCCGGGTTCAAGCGTTTAAGGCCTTTAGGGAGTTTAAGGCCTTAAAGGATTTTCACATACACAAAGTGACCCGCAAGTTACAGAGGGTGGCACCCGCTCCTAACCTAGTGTCTCTAATACAGAAAAGCTTACCAACGTGTTGCACAATATATGTCATGTGAAGTACTCACCTGTCCAGTTTTCCCCAAAATAAACAAAGTCAAATCCATAAAGCGAAGAAACACAAGCATCCAGATGCAGAACGAGTGACCGGCAAGTCACATACACAAAGTGACCGGCAAGTCACATACACAAAGTGACCGGCAAGTCACATACACAAAGTGACCGGCAAGTCACATACACAAAGTGACCCGCAAGTCACATACACAAAGTGACCCGCAAGTCACATACACAAAGTGACCGGCAAGTCACATACACAAAGTGACCCGCAAGTCACATACACAAAGTGACCCGCAAGTCACATACACAAAGTGACCCGCAAGTCACATACACAAAGTGACCCGCAAGTCACATACACAAAGTGACCCGCAAGTCACATACACAAAGTGACCCGCAAGTCACATACACAAAGTGACCGGCAAGTCACATACACAAAGTGACCCGCAAGTCACATACACAAAGTGACCGGCAAGTCACAAAATAACTAAGAAATTGGGATACATGAACAGTCTGACATACTTATTATTAAGAATGAATAATCAATCTGGTTGATTGGTGCATCGACGGGTGTTAAGAATTATTATTATTATTATTATTATTATTATTATTATTATTATTATTATTATTATTATTATTATTATTACCCTATAATGTACAACCACACTAAAACTAGGAATATATGAGGGATGCAAATCCTGTGAATCTTGGATTTTTCAAACATATGGCTTTTTTTATGTTGTGTGCACATATACATCAGCTTGAATAAGTCCAGAATGCTTAGTGAGGAGCAAGATGAGGTGAATGTTTTGCACATGCATAGGGTGTAGGAATAATAAACAGATGTGGTCAGCGTGCACACACACACACACACACACACACACACACACACACACACACACACACACACACACACACACACTTTCAATCTCTTCTATCAGTAACACACTCATGCACACCTGTACAGGATTAGCTGTGCTTTTGCAGCAGTCACAGCACTGCCATCCGCCTTTTAAATTCTCTCCACCACTCTTTCTCATTCCTTCTCTCCCCATTTTGATCCTCACTGCTATAACTTTTCCCATATTTCTCCCTTTCCCCTGTTCTTTCTCTCCCATCTGTCCTGCTCAGACTTTCCTGTTGGACTGATACACACCCGTCCCCTCTTCCCGTTCTCATGGCTTTTTCTGGAAATGCTTACATGTGGTTAACAGCCACACATGTTTAAGTGCCATAGTAATGAGATCCAACATAACATCAATTGTTTCCCATCCATTACTCTGACAAGGCTTGAATAAAGGAAAGAAGAATTCAAAGTACATGCATTTTAATTTTGTACACATATGGAAGGAGGACAATTTAGTACATATTCAACTGAGATAACAGATGCACTGAATCACATTCATACACAATAATGTGGTATAATGTGTGTTTATTTGACAGAAATGATTATCATCATTTGATGTATGAATACAACATTTTATGATTCCAGTCACTTTATTATTATTATTTTTCTTTGAATGCATATCAATAAACCAATGAAGTTGCGAAAATAGTAATTCATTTAAAAAAAAAAGCACATAATTTTCCATTAATTTCTCAACATCTAGCATCAGTGGTGCATATTTAATGCCATTAACTAACTGCACTGTTCTTTTTTCCCCATGGAGCCTTTTATCTCCTGGTCTAAGGCTGTAGTCCTGCAGGAGTGCAGGGTTCACCTAAAATCTCCTTGCTTTCTCTATACACACCAAGTAATGAGATGCAGATCCGAACAGTGTTTTAGTCTTCCTCCCCCTTCCCCATGGCTTGCTTTGAGGCTGTTACACGACCCAAGTTTTAATGAATCACCCGCTCCAGTTGATAGGAAGCTGGACTGGATCACATGATCTACACTTACACTGTCAATCAAAGTTGGTTTCAAAGACCCCCTGGTAACTCTTATATCCTCTATGTTGTGTACACTTGGCCCCTACGCTTTCATAGCATCTACTGGCCTTTGCTGCTCTCTCTGGGAATAATAATTAAAATCAAAAGACATCTGATGCAAAACTCTCTCATCATGAGCATCAAAACCTAATTAAGTCTTCAGAGGCAGTTTGAGCTTTGAAGCATATTACCTCACATTGATGCTGAATATACTTTTACAAACATTTGAAATCCCAACCTTTAACATAATGTTTATTCCTTGCTGAAATCACGTGAATTATTCCTGAGATATTTGTGGTTTGTTAAAACATTCTGACCACATGGAACATGACACATCTGGATCAGAGGAGGAGGGCAAAGGGGAAATGTTCCATACCTCCTAAATTCAGAGCTTATCTGAGAGAACAGAATGGCAAAAGAAGACAGAGAGAAGAAAGTGAAAGTGAGTAAGCAAAAAAGAAAGAGAGAGAAAAAGAGAGTTTGTGTGTGTATGGAAGGGGAAGAGAGTTGAATAGCTTCACTGTGCTAGCTTTTTCCTCTAATGTGGAGCAGCCATGCTGAGAACGAAGTCTTTCTCCAGAGACCAAGCAAGGCTGCCTCTCTCTGTACCCTTCTCTCTAAAGCCCTTTGGGGGGTTTGAAGGGAGGGGAAAAGGCCTAGCCCAGAAAGCCCAGCTCTCACCCCTGTTTGTTCCATGGGAACTCACAATGTGGAATCTAATCCTGCTGTAATGTGGGAGTGCAGCCTTTCAAAGCTAATGTGGAAGCTTTTTCACCCGGTTCATGAACGAGAGCCCCAGCAGGACCCTGTAGCTCTGGGTTCAACATTCTAAGTCAGTGTGATAGCTATCAGAAATACCTCATATGTGTGTATATCTTTGCTAAACTAGTAGAGAATGGAGAAAGTGGTTAATTGTTCCCGAATTTTGGAAATGTTGGATATGTCTGGATGATAATTTGAAGATTTTCATCCAGAATGTCAACTTCATTAACAAGCAGACCTAATGGAGAGCTTAATTTCAGGTAATGGCAGTATCATCTTGAATTGAATAGAATAGCAAAGAATAAATGAGCTTTCAATGAGAGATTTCACCACATGCATTGCTGCTTTGCTTGTTATAGTAATCCTAGTTTATTTTAGATTCAAACCCAGGGTTATATCCATGTCTGATAATTCCCCCCCTGTTCACCAGAGGGAGCCATTGCCTGAGTATAGACACTTCTGGTACGCTTCCGGATTAGAGTATATTTTATACTATGTTCTAGTTAACAAGCCGTGTTGTATTCTCCTGATTAGCTGTTCTGTCTATTGATGTTTGCCTGTTATTTTGGTTTTTGCTTTTAGCCTTGCCCTTTTGTACTGTTTGCCCCATGGACTGTGTATTCGTTTTTGTTTTGTGACTTTTGTCTGTTTTTTGACTCTGTGTTATGCCTGAGGTTTTGGATTTGCTCTGTTATGGATTTATTCATTAAACTGCTCTTACACCACACATGGATTCTAATCCTTTGTCATTACAGGATACTTAACCCCAATTAGGTGGGACATCATGGAAGAGATTTGTCGGGCCCAACAGGAGGAGGAACCACCCCCTGAATGCCCCCCAGTATGCCCCATTACCCTCCGCCAACAAACTATGGAGTGGGACTCATTTTCACCCGTCTTTCCCCAGCTACAGACATGACTGCTACCCCACTATACACACATCTCCGCTCATCACCTGGTATCATTCACCATCACTATCCCTATCCTACCTAAAACTAACTCTCACCCCTCTCTCTTACACGCCACAACCTCCAATCTGTCTCCCCTTCTTCTGTAGCTTCTGGCACATCTCTTCCTGATCCTGAGTTGTTTTCCTCACTACCTTTGGACTTCTCAACCATGGGGTCTCTGCCCTCTGTCCACTAAAGCCAAGAAAACTTCTTGTTCTGCTCCTTGGCTTTCAGATGTGTTGCGCAGCTATCAAAGAGAGCTAGGATCATCTGACAGAATGTGGAAGAAATCACAACTTGATGCAGATCTTGACTTTTACCATACACTCCTGGCCAAGTTATCCTCAGATGTGACTTTGCCAAGACTTTGACACAAGACCCTCGTTATCTCCACAACATCATATCTTCTCTACTCAACCTTCTGGCTCCACCTGCTTCATCCTCCCTGACTGCAGAATACTTTGTTTCTTTTTACCATGAGAAGATTGAGAAAATCTGCAGGACCATCACTTCTGCCCTGAATGCACCAACATCTCACAGTCTAGATTCCCCTACTCCTTTATTGTTGCATTTCTAAACCATAGCAGAAGAAGAGATTCTGAACACATCCGGTCTTGCAATCCTACCACCAGCCCATTGGATCCACCCTCTTCCACTATGCTCCAGACCATCTCGCAAGACCTTTTACCCTTCATTACCACTATCATCAATAGATCCATAACATCTGCTCATGTATCAACTACTTTCAAGAGAGCAAGTGTTATACCCATCCTCAAGAAACCTGCTCTGGATCCATCAGACCTCTTCAAATTCTCGAACGCATTGTCTACAATCAACTGTCTGTCTATCTCTCACAGAACAACCTCCAAGATCCCAACCAGTCTGGCTTTAAAGCAGCACAATTTACAGAGACCGCCCTTTTAGATGTCTCTGAGAAACTGCTGCTAGATCAGCCAAGTTGTCATCTGTTCTCCTCCTCCTCCTCCTTTCAGCAGCGTTTGATACGGTCAACCAAAAGACTCTCTTGTCCACCCTCAGGAGTCTTGGGATTTGTGGATCAGCTTGGGAATGGTTTGCTTCCTACCTGGAAGGAAGCTCATATCAGGTAACATGGAGATGAGTGACATCTGCTCCACGCAGACTCTCCTCTGGTGTCTTACAGAGCTCAGTACTTGGTCCTAATTTTTTCTCCCTGTATACTCACTCTCTTGGTAAAATTATGTCCTGCACAGCAGCTGCACGACTTGATTTCAACCTGCCTCGTATACCACCCCGCTGCTATGCTCCCTCCACTGGCTTCCAGTAGTTGCACGCATCAGATTCAAAACACTGCTGCTTACCTAAAAAGCCAAAAATGGACTTGGACCTCAAAGCACCTCATCACTCCTTGCACTGCACCTCGCACCCTCAGAGCTACCAGCACTGCTCAAATGGTTCCACCATCTCTCAGGGTAAGATGTAAGTATACTACGAGACTCTTTTCTGTTCTAGCAACAAGGTCGTGGAATGAACTTCCCCTAGAGGTCCGGACAGCTGAGTCTCTGGCTATTTTCAATCGACTGTTGAAGACCTACTTATTCATAAAACACTTGAACTAGCACTTTTTTCCCTGTTTGTGTGTATTTTAAAAAATGCATGTCACTCTGGATAATGGCGTCTGCCAAATGCTGTAAATGTAAATGTAAGTAGACGGCATTTTGGTCCTCACTAGTCTGGACTCTCAGAGGAATAGGGAGCAGTTTCAGTACCTGGTTGACTGGGAGAGATACAGCCCTGAGGATAGATCTTGGGTAAGAGCCCAAGACATTCTTGACCCAACTCTTACAAGGAATACAAGGAATTCCATGCCACCCACCTTGACTGACCAGGCCCTAGACCATCGCCTGAGTATTGACAATTTCGGTAGTATATACTATACTATTACTCTATACTCTGCATAGCATCGCAAAGTATCATCAGCACACCCTGCGTTACCAAGACGCGTTGTATTCTCCTGATCAGCTGTTCGATGTATTGTCGTTTGCCTTTTATTCCGGTTTTCGATTGTAGTCTTGCCCTTGTAATGTTTGTCCCGTGGACTGTGTTTTCGGTTTTGTGACTTTTACCTATTCTTTGACCCTGCCTTCTGCCTGGTGTTTTGGATTTACTCTGTTCTAGATTTATTCAATAAACTTCTCTTACATTACACATGGATTCCTCTCCTCCGTCATTACACCCATATTAATAAACACATCATAGTATATCTAGTATAACAGAGAACAAACATCGGCCCTCGTCACTCCTACCAGTTTAATTTACAAAAGTTATGTTATGTAGTTTACATGTAAAACACTAAACATAGCGACACAATACAACTAATTATAGTAAACTCCATATACAGACACTGTAATAGACAAAAGTGAGGTAGAGAAAAAAGAAATAAACAGAAACTATGCAATGGACAGTGGTATGTCAGTATCAGTTTTCATGATTGAAATGTATGATTCTCTCTCCAGCCATGATGTAGGTCACAAGAGTAACGATTATTGACTCTTGCAGTAGAACACTCTAACAGTAGACACACACTCATTCACCTCTAGGGGCAATTTGGTATAGCCAATCCTGGCATGTTTTTGGACATTGGGTGTAAATGAAGAACCTAGTGGAAACCCATGAAGACACTGAGTGACCATGTGAAACTCTATACTGACAGCAACTCTATCCATTTTGTTACTGTGCCAAGTACAGCTACATTCAATTAATTTAATTCAGCTTAATTTCATACTTGTAGTACATCCTATCACTGTTTGTAACACACTATTATATCACTATTATGTCTACACACCAAATTCAGGCCCACACACATGCAGGCCTGAAATGTGTTTCTCTCTGAGTTACTCAGCTGAGCTTTGTTTCCTAAGAGTGTCATTCCGCATCAAATAATATGTTGAATTCCATCAAAACATAATAGAGCCATTGTTTTGCATGTTACAACTAGGCTATGTGAAATTATTTACCCAGGCTAATCTGGTCTAATATAGTACAAATGCAGGATTGACTCTACAAATAAAAACAAAGTGGAATCATGGACAATTTCCAGTGTAGAAAATGATAGTTTGGGGTAGATAATTAGCAATGTAATGGAACAAATGTTTGACATCAATGCCCCAATGTTTAATTCCACTTGTCTCTCATTCACTTTCCTCAGAGAGGGCTGGTCTTTGACAGAGGAGCTCACACACAGACAACACACTCTGCATGATATAAATTAGTTGAAATAAATTTTTTATCAGCACAAAACACAGAAAATGAAGATAGAGTGAGCTGCATTTCCAGCACACTTCTGTTTCTTCTGCACCTTGTAAGATTACTTTATAATATTGTACAACAACTAAAAAGTGACACTTTATAACTCACTTTTTCACAAAAACAATTCTCTCTCTCTCTCTCTCTCTCTCTCTCTCTCTCTCGCTCTCTCTCGCTCTCTCTCTCGCTCTCAATTTAAGGAAGAAAGGAAAGGTGAAACTAAACAATAAGAAGAAGAAGATGAAGAAGAAGAGGAATAAGAAATAATAAAAAAATTATAAAGTGTCAATATACTGTAGGGCCTCATAAAAGTACAATAAATGAGGGTTATGTAAGGGCAATTATTTAAGCGCCCTTTCTCTCTCACTCTCTCTCAACTTAAGAATGAAAGGAAAGGTGAAATTGAATAATAATAATAATAATAATAATAATAATAATAATAATAATAATAATAATAATCTCTCGCTATCAAATAATAGTACTTATGTTAGGCAATATAAATCTTTAACTCTGGCTACATAAATTCCAGTCTCTTGAGTTTCTGCCTCTAATGCTACAGCGAAGGCAAGCAAGCTCCTCATTGTGAGTTAACATAATCTATATTTAAAGTTTATTACTCACTCACTCACTCACTCACTCATTTTCTACCGCTTATCCGAACCACCTCGGGTCACAGGGAGCCTGTGCCTATCTCAGGCGTCATCGGGCATCAAGGCAGGATACACCCTGGATGGAGTGCCAACCCATCATGGGGCATCTTTATTACTACTAATAATAAATCTAATAGTAATTCAAAGTCATTCACAGGGACTTTTATGATGGAGACTCCACAATACTCTAAGGCCAAATAAAAAAACTGTTTAATCCTTGATTTGGTGAAAGTTTCTGCAATTTATATAATGTTTATGAAATAAGTCAACAATTTTTATTTTATTTAACATTTATTTAACCAGATTAGTCTCACTGAGATATAGAATCTCTTTTTCAAGAGAGACCTGGCCAAAATAATAGAACAAATTAAATCACACAATCACAAAACAAACAAAAAGGCAAAAGACAACTCAAGTGCATTTCAATTTAAATAAAAGTGCCATTAATTAAAACATTTGCAAGTGTAAATGGACTCATGTTCTATAGATTTAACATAATGTTTAAAATCATTTAAGGAAATTAGACACTGTAGCTTTAGTGATTTCTGTAGGTCATTCAAATTCACAATAACAACGTTTTGTAATAGGCCTTCCTCTAACAGAGATCCTTCAGGACAAAGGTGTTTTTAATTTTTTTTTATTTTTATTTTCAGGCTTCACAGCAACATGACAAAGTGCAATTGTATCATCTGAAAAAGGCTGGCCATAGCATAAGTGATAACAGAAAGGTTTCTTGAAGATATCTAACACTATAGCTTCCATAAATAGAAAAATAAACCATGGTGTGTTGTTTGTTAGTACATTTTAAACATATAATCATTGGCAAATTGCTTTAGAGCAAAATATATATATATATATACTATATAACTCACAACATCAGTAACAACTGCAGCTCAACTCGGCTAAACCTTTGATGAGATAAATAATTTTTTTTTATTAAGGAACCAAGCTCAATAATGAACTATAGGAGGGTAAGAGTAGTTTCTAATCATCTCTCACTCTCTCTCTCTCTCTCTCTCTCTCTCTCTCTCTCTCCTCAACCCTAGAGCAAAAGATCAAAAGGTTATGTACAACAAAGCTTAGCCTCATTAGAAAAGTCCTCGACTTTCTATGACACACATGTCCACTTTACAGCACTGCTCCTGCTCAGGGTAGGAAAGGAAACACCTGCAAAGACCAAGGCCAGTGAATTGTGTGTCTTTATTCTTTTTTTGGTAACAAATGAAGCAAAGTGTGTAGCCTCCTGAATTTAACACACCACTAGAGGGCTTTGATCTGTCCCTTAACTAACATACACCCATGTATACAAAGCCACACACACACACCCAACACACTCAGTGGTTCAGTTCAAAGAGGGAGATAGAGGTGGCTCTCTACTTTCAAGTTATTAGATCCCAGAGCCATTTGTACTGATGTAGTTTGACTGAAATGTGCAGTTTATTAACTTCATAAAAAGGACACTATTAGAGCGAGAAAGAAGGCCATTGCTAGTTTCGCCTTTCAGCTTAGCAGCAGGAGACTGAAAAGCTTTGATCTCAATCACCGCTAAATGTCTTTTGTGAATCAGCAGGAGCCAGTGAGACCAGGGCCACATCAATTATTAACTCTCTTTCACTCCCTTCCTCCTTCATCTCAAGCAAAAGGACGGATGGTCCTATCTTCATTTTCTTATAATGGCGCTGTAAACTGTCTTTAAACATCTCTTCTCTCATTTGCTAGGTGTCAGGTACACTCAGTACATACTGAACTCAAATTGTGACTCACCACAATAAACGGACCAGATGGTTACATGAATCAATTCTTATTTACATCCCAGGATGCCATGGATATAATACTGCAAATCAATAAGACAAATTCCCTGATCTTTTTGATCTGCTTTCCAACAACCACATTTGAGTCAGCAGGGAATCTTTGAGCCTTTAAATGGACATGAAGTATATGCAGTAGTATAACACTATTAAGTGATATGTAATTTGGATTCATTGATTACAAATTACCTACAACAAATGTGTAGTCTATTTTTTTTACTTTACAATTTTGATTCTGTTTCTATGCTTCTGTACATATGAGCTATACAAATAAATTGAATTGAATTGAATGCATATAAAAAAAAAGCTTGCTTGACCTTATTAGTACACTTACTGAACTGTCCATTAAACGTATATAATGTTCAATGTCTGTAGTATTAAAAGCACTTTCTAATAAGCTCAGGTCATTTTAACTGTCATTTTTTTTTTTGTATGTTGGTAATGATTTATGATGTTATGCAAGTGTCACTATCACTACTCATTATAATGCCATATGGCTTACAACACACCTTATATGTTGAATTGTGACGCGTGAGTAGTTATAAAGCAACAATAACAACAAACAATTGTAAAAACATCATAAATATTAAAAATAAATCATCACTAAGTGCTTCTTATGAACTATTCTTGTAATTTATAAGCTTTAAGACACTAATAATTGGAATTTTGTCATGTAATATTGAAATTATTCAATCCTGATTAAATTCGAAATCATTACCAAATAATTATAAGCACATCTGTAATGATATATACACATATATACACTATATGTTCAACTGTACATGGACATCTACAGTAGTCATCACAACCGGTGTCACCCAGATGAGGATGGGGTTCCTTCTGAGTCTGGTTCCTCTCCAGGTTTCTTCCTCATATTATCTCAGGGAGTTTTTCCTTGACCCTGTTGCCTCTGGCTTGCTCATTAGGAAGGACTGCAAATTTAAATTTCAAGATTTATCATTTTTATTATGAATATTTATATTCCCGTAAAGCCACTTTGCGACAATGTCCATTGTTAAACGTGCTATACAAATAAAATAAATTTAATATGCACAATGTTGGAAGCGCACAATTGTCTAGAATGTCTTTGTATGCTGTATCAGTGCCTGATCTCACTAATGCTCTTGTAGCTGAATAAAAAATGCCCCACATCCATGCTCCAAAAACGAATTAAATTATTATTTGTCACATATACAATCATACACATTACGACATGTGGTGAAATGCTTTTTACGATGGTCCTTGATTTAAAAATAACCAATTAGCAAAGAAAAAATAATGAATAAATTAAGGAATAAAAATAAGACACAAAGTAGATACAATTTAAAGATGAACTAAATATATGCAAAAACATATTTAAAAAAATCTGCACTTGCATCTGTCTCCTACAAATATTACTATTAATTGGTGTCAAGTGTTTTAATTAATGTAGTTGTAAATTTAACAAAAGTCATCAAATAATGGTCTAAGATTTAAAAAATAGTGCATTAAATCACAGGGTGCCTAAAACTTCATAGAAAGGTACTTCATAGAAAGTGTTGACAGGTCATTGTGTTAGACATGGGCTTTATTAACCTAGCGTGTTTAAACAGTAATTTATCTTTAGAAATGTTACCATGTTGTTAGATTTTTTCCATGAATAAAAAACGCAAAAGTAAAAAAAGCACTTTTAACTTTAATATATTTTTAATGTACATTTCATCCACAAGGGGGCAGTGTGTTCTGTTCTACTACATTATTATTATTATTATTTTTTCAGAAAAAGAACAGACAGCATTCATCACTATATCATCAGCTAGAGCAACACAGCAGATCTTAATGCTCTCCCTACTTTTAGGAGAATTTGAGTCTTGATCTAATGATCTCGGCTTAGCCAAAGGTCTTATTCCTTAGAGGTTTAAACTGCATATTAGCATTAGACTAGACCACAATCTACATGCTGAAGGAAATAAATGACCGCCACTGCTTTCACCACTCTGCATCTCTTTGTACCACAGTCAGCAATAATAATAATAATAATAATAATAATAATAATAATAATAATAAGAAGAAGAAGAAGAAGAAGAAGAAGAAGAAGAAGAAGAAGAAGAAGAAGAAGAAGAAGAAGAATTAACAGCTTAGTTTAATCACTGATGGCCAAAACTGACCTGCATTAAGAATATTCACAGCTAGCAAGAACTGCTCAAACTAGGTAAAAAAAAAAGTTAAAAAGCTAGCAATGTATTCAGAAATCATCTTAATTTACACTCTAAAAACTGCTGGGTTAAAAACAAACCAATTTGGGTTATTTTGGCAACCCAGCGCTGGGTCAAAAAGGGACATACCGAACCTGGGTTATTTTAACCCAACTAGTTGGGTTATCATGTTTAACCCAGCATGCTGGGTTGTGATTTTAACTCAACTATTAGTTAAAAATGACTACACTGCTGGGTTGAATTTAACCCAAAATGGGTCAGAAATTTAATTGATTAAAATAATGAATCTACAGCAATACCACGGGAAACACGGAAGTATGTGGAAGCAATTTAGGTGATCTAAATAAAATGTCGTCCTTCGTTTTATTAATACACGTTTTCTTATTTTTGTAAAGGATGTCAAGGATAAAATAACAAACCTTAAATCTAATATATAATATGTCTAATATACAGAGCTGATTTCGTCATAATAACATGTAAATGTATCAAATATCACAGTAAATGCTTCACTGACTTCAGTCAGAATATTTTACTTTAAGAATACAAACTTAAAATATGAAAACATTTACATTAACCTCAATATCTGAAGATATAAGAATCATCAGTAAGAATCAATAAATTGCAATGTAATTGTAGTGTTGTATAAGAAAAATAGAAGAATTTAGAATAATGAACATGCATCAAACTGACTGCAGTCAGGAAAATTTACTTCCAATTAAATATGTGTGAAATATGAAAACATTTCATGTAACAGTGTACAAGTTAAAGAACACAGAAACCAATGAAGCAGTAAGGTCACAGTAATAATAATACAAGTTTATTAACTATACACAGTTTAATTAACAATAATGAATGCTGGCAGAACTCTTAATGCTGGTGTCTCCTCCCCAGGATGTCCATACACCACAGTCTGTAGAAACTGCCACACCAGGGAACATTAGAATTACATAGGAACATAGAATTACATAGAAAATATTAATGTCAGTCAAAAGGAATTTTATCCAAGAATTGCTCCTAAATTATCCAAATTATTCTGGGTGTGTCACAAATAAAATGGACTTAAGTAAAGTTGGCCGCATATTCACAGATTCGAGATTCCCGAGTCAATAACTCTTGAGCTAAACGCTCTTTTTACACAAATAACACCTCTTTTCTATAGTAGTAATGTAGAGAGGCAGCTACAACCCAATTTTCCTCAAAATCAGACAAAATACACAAGTCTCTATGTGCAGACGACTGAGAAACAGATTCCAAGGGACCGTCTGCAAAGTGCAAAACCCGAAAAGCGAATACTAAAGAAACAGTCAATAACTTTTCATATAAAAAAAATCATAAAAATTATACAAAAAGACATTTCCCCCAAATAATTGCTGTAGTATAACTATCAGGACATCAGTGATGTGTGAGCTGGTGACAGTACAGTGTATTACAGTGAAGTTATTGACTGGTTTTTTTGTATTCGCTTTTCGGGTGTTGCACTTTGCAGACGGTCCCTTGGAATCTGTCTCTTAGGTGTTCGCACATAGAGACTTGTGTATTTTGTCCAACGCGAAGTAAAGCTGATATTGAGGAAAATTGGGTTGTAGCTGCCTCTCTACATTACTACGGTGAAAAAGAGGTGTTATTTGTGTAATAAAAGCGTTTAGCTCAGGAGTTATTGACTCGGGAAACTCCAATCTGTGAATATGTGACCAACTTTAGTCTAAACTGGACGGAGACACGGAGCGCCCTGTGACTCACTGACCTGCCTGCGTTCACAATTCACACGGTGCAGATGGGAGGGAGAACGGCTGACTACACAGTTTATGGGAATAAATAGTGTATTTCCCTCACAATTGTCACAAAAAAAAACTCACTACACTGTCTGGTCTCTCTGCGCGTTGCTTTGCGAGATCATGCGGCGAGATTTGTTTTTCCTCACTGCTGCACGAGTCTGCGTGAGAATATGGGGGTGTGGCGTGAGAATCGGGTCAATTGCGTGAGTCTCACGCTGAATGCGTGAGAGTTGGTAGCCATGCCTTTATACACACCAACTTTTCTTGATGGTGTGTGTGTGTTTTATTTTAACAGAGAAAAACTGAAATCAAATCTGTTTTATATTTTAAATTCTTACTGTTTTTTTTTAAACTATCTTAAATGACTCTCTGGACATTTTCACAACCAGCCTCATTGGGATATATTTCTTAAGTTAACCAATAGAATAAGCATTTGTCAGTTACTCTTCTACATGAAAACGTGTTTGAAGAAATATTTACGCACAATATTTATACAATCTTAACCTTTATTTATTTTCCATATCGGTTGCACAGAATTAACACTTGCAATTTTAACACTGAGCGTTGTGTACAGATATGTCCTTGAAATATGCACATGTAAATATGATGTCTGTGTGTGTGTGTGTGTGTGTGTGTGTGTGTGTTCAGGAATTTACAAATGTGACTGCAAAGCCCTACATGCAGAGTTTTGTAAGCGCATCCTCTGAGTACAGAGGAACACACCTAACAAGGCATGCAGGACAGAAGTAAGCCAATATTCTCTGTTAATCCACATTGAGAAAAGAGCCACAAATTTTGTAAACATCTAAAATTGAGCGACCCTGAAGCGACCATTTAAAAGCTGGTCCTGAGGCTTTGCAAACAAACTAATGAGACAAATACAACTAACAGTACAGACACTAATAACCTCATCCACAGAATCTGACCCAACCAAATGATTAACACACACAAAGAAAATGACCTAAATTATTAATAAACAACACAAAGTAAACAAAAACAGCAGAATGACTGAGCACACTCATTGACCACTGCATGAGAGAGAGAGGGGGGGGGAAGAAGAGAGAGAGACACACAGAGAGAGACAGAGAGAGGGGGGACGACCGAGAGAGGGGGGGACGACAGAGAGAGAGAGAAGGGTGGAAGGGGGGCAGAGAGAGGGGGGTCAGAGAGAGGGGGGACAGATGGGGCAGAGAGGACAGAGAGAGGGGGGGACAGATGGGGCAGAGAGGAGAGAGAGAGAGAGAGAGAGAGGAGAAGAAGAGAGAGACACACGGGGGGGGGGCAGAGAGGAGAGGGGGAGAGAGAGAGAGAGAGAGAGGAGAAGAAGAGAGAGACACACAGAGGGGGGGGACAGAGAGGAGAGGGGGAGAGAGAGAGAGGAGAAGAAGAGAGAGACACGGGGGGGGGGGGGACAGAGAGGAGAGGGGGAGAGAGAGAGAGAGAGAGAGAGAGAGACTTTTTAACCACCTGTCCTAACTACGAGGGATTCAGTTCGTTTCCAAATTTTAAATGATTTGTCCTGACCATAAAACTGGAGAACGACACTGGAGAAAAAAGGGACTTTGTACATTCATACCTGCCACAACAACGAGGAGTCGACCAATCAGTAATGCGCTCGTGACCTCACACATGCGTGCACACACCTCACTTATACACCACAGATTAAAGCATTCAACAGATTGTAGTATACCGCAGTGTGTGCGCATATATACCGTGTAATATGTCTGTAAATGTAACGCGTTTAGTGGAGTGTTTACGGTAGTCTGCAGAGGCACGCGGTAAAATCTGGTAACTAGTGCTAGTTATAATCACAGTGTCTAAAGTTACACCAACCACCTGGTGGCAGTGTGGAACAGCTCAGTGCATCTAAGCACTAAATACATCACACTTTAGCTTATTCATAGGACTTACTCCCAAATGTCTCCTGTGAGTAGTTCAACACTTAGATCAGGATTTCAGTCTGAATACTTTATTCTGTGGTGTGCATATGTATATGATGTCTGTCTCATTTATAGACAAGAAATAGTGAACATAATAATAATAATAATAATAATAATAATAATAATAATAATAATAATAAAGAAACACAAGTCAGTCCTTTTTGTGCAAACAAAGTTCTTATGAGGCTCTGTGAGGTGATGGTTCAAAATGGTTCATAATTTAATTAATTAAACATTACATTCATTTCATGGCTTTCCAAAGTGCGTCTTCAGTTCTTTGTCATTTCGACACTGGACTACTGCAAATTGGTCCTTGCAGTTGTGCTTCTGGGAACCGTTCATACTCTGAAACTGATCTAGAATACAGCTGCATGACCCCATTGCTAAGCTTCCTCTACTGGCTTCCTGTAGCTGCCTGCATCAGATATTGTACACTGATGCTTGTCCTCAAAGCTAAAAATGGCCCAAAGCAAATCCCGAAGCACTTAAACTAGCGCTTTAAACATAAATAAATAAATACATTGTGTTTGTGTCCTTTTTTTTTTTAGAATAATCACCTCCAAGCAGAGTTTTTAGATTGATAGTATACAAAGTCTACAGCCTAGTGAACCAGTGTCAGGATGTATTTATTGATAGCTCTTTTGTAAGTTGCTCTGAATAATGACGTCTACCAAATGGCATAAATGTAAATGTAAATGTAAATTTAAGACATGGTCCCATCTTAGACAGTGCATATATATGCACTGTGTTTGATGGGTGTGGCTTTGGAAGGAACACTGAAAGCTATGTCCTCTTTTTTAGTATGTTTGTAGGATGTATTTTCTGTAAGGAGACTTTACTGTAATTGTAATGGACTGCATGTAAATATAGATGACAATCATTAGGTCCAAAATTAATGAAAAAAAGCTAAAATAAACTAAAAACTGTCATTAAAAAGTGGTTATCAAGATGATTGATTTTATTTTGTTTTGTATCTGAAAATATCTGAAAATTTAAATCTCTTCTATCTGCTGTTACTTGATGAGTGATAATTGTGGCTATATTAATCTTAGAGATCTGAAAGTTTATATAAGTGTGTATCCAGTATCCTCTTATATTACTCTGTAATTTGAAATGGTGCACTAGGTGGTTTCTGGACAGAATTAGTACTGGAATTTTCAGACTGTCAAAATAATGTATGCTGGTCAGTGTTGCATTGGATCCAGAATCTATGCTGTTAACACAGAACTCGAGGAAGGTATTTACTCTGGATTCACCCTGGAACTCGTCGTTGTTACACTCAACTTTATATCTACATAAACTGCACTGTAAGAACAGTCAGTCATCATTTCATCCCAATCTGATACACACACTGTTGCTGCTTGCACTACTCAGACATCTTGTACTGTATACTGTGTATTGTACAAACAGTTGTTTTGTGACATACACTACTGTTATTTACACTAATTTACACTGTCACACTTTAGATATATTGCTGACTTGTCACATTCACATTTACAGCATTTGGCTGATGCTCTTATCCAGAGCGACGTACAAAAGTGCTTTTAAGTCTCTATTATTGAATACATTAACTCTGGTTCACTAGGTTACAGATTTAAGATACCATGAGCCTAAAACACAGTTCAAAGTTTTTTTATAGACATACATACAAAAAACAGGGGAGAAAGTGCTAGTTTATGTATTTCGTTAAGACGTTGGTCTTCCCTAGGGGAAGTTCATTCCACCACCTTGGTGCCAGAACAGAAAATAGTCTTCTTGTATACTTACCTCTTGCCCTGAGAGATGGTGGGACCAGCCAAGCAGTGCTGGTAGCTCTGAGGGTGCGAGGTGCAGTGCCAGGAGTGACGAGGGCTTTGAGGTGAGAGGGAGCTGGTCCATTTTTGGCTTTGTAGGCAAGCATCAGTGTTTTGAATCTGATGTGTGCAGCTACCTGAAGCCAATGGAGTGATCGCAGCAACCGGGTGGTGTGTGAGAACTTATGCAGGTGGAAAACAAGTCGTAAAGCTGCATTTTGGATCATTCGCAGAAGACAAATGGCATTAATAGGTAAACCTGCCAGCAGTGAGTTGCAGTAGTAAATTCTTGAGATGAGAAGAGACTGAATAAGTATCTGAGCAGCCTGTGTGGACAAAAATGGCTGAATCTTTCTAGTGTTGTAGAGATCTTTATTTAATCTCTATAGCATTGTCTGTAAACTAAATGTATAGTGTCATTATTTATGTCTGTACTTTTGAGGGTCACCAATGCAGCTACCAAATTCATTTGTGTGCAAAACAATCTTGGTCAATTAACCTGATTCTTTTTCTGCTTCTGATTAGAGGCCGGTCCACTACAATGTGCACACATTTACACATTCACAGTTAGACTAGCCAGTTCACTTACTGGCATGCTTCATGTTTTTGGGAAGTAAGAGGAAATGTCTGTGTCAGTTTCCTCTGAAACATGAGAAGACCTTTGCACAAAAGACATTGTACTGCAATTAGCATTTTATTTGTGGTCAAACTGCCTTTTTCCTTGAATGTCAATTCTAAATTTACCGTTAATTCTTCTTAGGAAATCTCTTGGACAAAGATACGTATAAAAATAGTTAAAATCTCAACGTTTTGTTGAATGTTTGTCATATAAATAAAAATGTATTCTGTTTAAAAATGTGTTTATTCTGTCTGACAGAACTTAATTTGATGTAAACTACGAAATTTGTAAAGTTAAAAAAAAAAAATATTTGATTTCTTGTCGTTGCTATACTGTAGCATCAGGGGGCGCAACGGCGTTTAGTTCACCAAAATAAACACGCCCTGGTACGCTGCGCACTTAATCGAGTGTCGAGCGTTTGAACACTGGTGCACTCGCATCCTGGAGATCTGTTTAGATTAGTTTTGTCTTAGACGAACCAATCCGTTTATTCTCTCTGACTTTGCTTCCTCGAGCTGCTGTCTGTCATTTCGTTTCCGAACACAGAAATGGTTCGACACGACGCGCGATTAATTACGGAAGCCGAATCGGATGTCAGAAGAGTGAATGAGACGTGACGGAGTTTAAAAGACGAAATGAAGACATCGAATGGTGAGATTGCGCTCACACCCAGTCGTCAGACGCACATAGGAAATTCATCCGTTCATCCGTCCATCTGTCCATCTATCTGTCCGTCTATTTGTCCATCCGTCCATCTATTTGTCCATCCGTCTATCTGTCCATCCGTCTATCTGTCCATCCATCTGTCCGTCAGTCCTCTTTCACTGAGGTTGTTCCGATTAATCGGCTGGATCAGAAACAACATATTTGATTTCTCAAATTCTCTGCATGAATTATCTGGATAATTTATGAAATCGGTTCTCATAATAATAATAATAATAATAATAATAATAATAATGTGTATAATATTTTGCTCCACTGTAAATGCACATTTAGTCTGTGATTATTAATATATAGTGTTAGTGTTGGTGTTATTGTTATTATGAACCTGCTACTATGCAAAGTCATACATCAGGTGGAAATGAAACATTACCAGGATCCTTTGGGTCAAATAAGGAAAGAAAGAAAAGCTGACACTGATCTGTTTTCTGTGATTAAATCTGTGATCTAGGAATCTACTGTAGGAACTGATCTTTTTTATGTGTTGGGATCCATCCATCCATCTATCCATCCATCTATCCGTCCATCCATCCATCCATCCATCCATCTATCCGTCCTGTTAGAACTGGACATAATTATAAGATTTGTTTGTTTGTTTGTTTGTTTATTTATTTATTTAAATGCAGTGATTTAAAGTTGTGGTTAATCAGAGAAGATCCAGGTGTGTATAGCGTGGAGCATAGCTGAGTGGTCAGTGAATTTTTAATGAAGTTATCGTTGTGAAAAGCAAAATTATCAAAGTTAGATTTGTTATTGAGTTATAATTGTGCTCAAAAGTTTGCATACCCTAAAAGAAATTGTTAAACATTACCATTCATTTGGGAAAGATGACTGATAATGCAAAATATATTTTTTTTATTATTTATTATTTTGTGATCGCGTGAAGTCATTAATTATCACATAGTTATTTGACTCCTTTTTAAAACCGTGATAATTGAAATCATCTAAACAACCCTGATCAAAAGTTTACATATTCTTGAATGTTTGGCCACATTATAAACACACAGGTTGACACTCAGAGATTTAAATGGCTATTAAAGGGAGGTTTCCACATTTGTGACTCATTGTAATTGTAATTGTCAGCTCATGAGGTGATGCACTGACTTGGCTGTATACTTTACCATGGGGAAGACAAATCTGTACTGATTAATCTTTGTTGATGTGGTGGAAAGTAAGATGTTCTGTTGATACTAAGCCACGGTCAGGTGGAGCAAGAAAGATTTCACTCACTACTGCCAGAAGAATTGTTTGGGACGCAAAGAAAAACTCACAAACAACTACGAGAGAAATAAAGGCTGCTCTGGAAAAAAAATTGTTGTTTCAAGGAGGACAGTAAGGAGCACAAATTACCTGCATGGTCGAGATGTCAGGAGAAAGCCGTTACTGCCCCCATGCCACAAAAAGGCCACTTTTAGCACATCAGACAGCCCCTAGACAAGACTCACCGCTTCTTGAGCAGAGTCATTTAGAGTGATGAGACCAAAACTGAACTTTATAGTCACAACCATAAACGATATGTTTGGAGAGGAGTCAACAAGGCCTACGGTGAAAAGTACACCATCCCCACTGTAAAGCATGGTAGGGGATCTCTTATGTTTGGGTCTGTGTGAGCTCCAGTGCCACAGGGAAGTTAGTAAAAACTGATGGGGAGATAAATGCAGCATGTTATCAGAAAATACCTAAAGACAATTTGCATTCAACAGCATGAAAGCTGCTTATGGGACGCTCTCGGATGTATCAAAATGACAATGATCCAAAGCACAAGGCAAGGTTGACATTCAAATGGCTACAGCAGAAAAGGTTCTGGAGGACATCACAGTCTCCTGACCTCAATGTCATTGAGCCACTTTGGATCTCAGACATACAGTTTGAAGACAATAAGCAATAATTTACAGGAACTGGAGGCATTTTGGCTAAAAGAATGGGCAGCTATACCACCCGAGAGAATTAAGAACCGTACGCACAATTATTATGAAAGACTGCATACCATTATTGATGCTAAAGGGGACAATACACAATATTAATAAGTAAAGGTGTGCAAATATTTAAACAGGGATTATTTCCTTTTTTGTTATGTTTTGTTTAATTTTGCCATTCTGTTATGCCTTGCATATTAACTTATACACATACACTTATTATATTAAGTTCTATAAGAAAAAAAAATGTATTTTACCTTTTTTTTTAAAAATGCTACACATCTTGCACATTCTCCCAAGGTTATGCAAACTATTGAGCACAACTGTATTAGCCTCTTTGACTGTTCCCTCTTAATTAAATGGGTTTAATCCAAACCTCTAAAGTAGCCTATTAATAATGTGAACTTGGACTTGATTAATTCATTTCATTCTTTTAGTCAAAGGCATATTTAAAGTCTATCTGAAAAAAAAAAATACAATAATATAACTTACTTAAAAGTAATATAAATTACTTTTTTGGAGGTCATATTGTCTTAAAGGTGGGGTCTCCGATGTTTGAGAAATGCTTCAGAAAACTGCGTTGGGCCGACAAACTAAACAAAAATCAAAAGAAACGTGTAGCCAATGAGCAGAAAGGGGCGGGTCTTGTCAATATGTGCGGAGAGAGTGTTCAGTGCGCATGTGTGATATTGGCAGAGAGCGGTTTTAACATTGACATGGAGGATAAAAACAAAGAAAGAAAGCGAAGAAAGGCTAACGATAAGGCAAGAAGTAGGACCCGTGTTAATATAGGATCAGCTTTCCAGCGCTGGAGAGAACTGAAGGAGCAGGAAGTTGGCGCATATTCTTAGATTTGAGTTTCCCGAGTCAATAACTCCTGAACTAAACGCTGTTACTACACAAATAACACCTCTTTTCTATCGTAGTAATGTAGAGAGGCAGCTACAACCACGTTTTGCTAGTAACAGCGTTTAGCTCAGGAGTTATTGACTGTTATTGAGGGTTAGGGGCTGTTTGTTTTGGTGATTTTATATGTCAACATTGGCTTTCAAACATCAGAGGCCCTACCTTTAATTGTCTAAATGTCTTAATAAGTCTTAATTTCCCCATTTTTTGAAACACCCTGATTTTTACAATGAAAGTGGATTTAGAAGATTCAGAGTATCATATTCCTGTGCTAATCTCAATCATTACAAAATGTGTTCATGATTTAAGATTTCCAAATCTCTTGTTAATGCTGATACAACATTATGGTCAGTATTCATTTAAAATGCTTTTTAATTGTATTTAACTTAACGTGTATGATCAGTTGCTTTTCAGAGTGATTTCCCAAAGGATCATATTGTAAAACTGGTGCTGCTTGTGCTGTTTATCCTAGCGGTCCTAATTTCTAGTCCTATTAGACCCCGGGGCAAGATCCTAGTAAATGTAGTCATTTTTTTTTTGTTCCAGCAAGCCTCATTCAGGACTTAACTGATTTTGAGAATAAAGAGTGTGATCAAGCAAATTGCGAAGTACAGTGGATTTCTGAAGGTCTGAGAGCCACCAATTGATCTTGTCATTGAAGAGATCTAAATAAAGTTCTGCCTAAGGTGACATAAACAAATCCAGTACAATGCTTCTACTTTTAGTGAAGTGTAGATAGCTATTTTTCTGCCATCATTAAAAACATGTACACATTGGGGGGGAAAGTAAAAAAAAAAGAAAAAGAAAATATATATAAGTGTACTGTATATCCGATCCATTAGTTGAGGCAGTTAAGTATTGACATGACTTAGTACACACATATACTAGAAATACAAACCTAATTAATTACTATTAAGACTTTTAAGCAGCCACAGTACTTTCATATGATATTCTGGTCCATGTTAATATGATTGCATCAGATAATTACTGCAGATTTGCCAGCTAGATATATTCATGTTGCAGATCTCACATTCTACCACATCCCAAAGGTACGGTATTAGATTCAGATATGGTGACTAGGGAAGGCTGTTGAACTACACTGTCATGTCACTGTCATTTTCATGGAACCATGAAAATTTGTGCCCACTCAGCAGTCGAAAAAAAAAAGGAAGGTGGATGTTTAGGCTCTGTGCAGGCCACTGAAGTTCCACCACACCACACATGTCTTTAAGTATCTTGCTTTGTGCTCCGTGGCATTGTGATGGTGGCACAGGAAAGTTAATTGGAACCAAGAAGCCTAGCCTACACCCTTAAAAGCAGACCATTATTCCTTTTCTTATCCCTTCTCCACCAACCTTTAGTGTTAGAACATTACTGCATGAATTCCTCTAGGTATTGTTCAAATGTTCTCCTTTTGTTCTGATGTTGCTTTCAGAGACAGGTTGGTACTCTGTTGTAAGTGATGCACTTTTTTATGCACTGTGATTCAGCACTTGGTGGCTCTGGGTTTGTTTGGTCTGCTGGTTCTTGGCTGAGCATTTGGTGCTCTTAGGCACTTCCATTTTCACTAAAATCTAAATGCATTAACTAAAAGCATTTCATAACAGATGGTGGCAAAGCTATCATCCTAAGAAAGTGCCATGTTTAAAGTCCATAAGCTCTTTATTTATGACCCATTCTAGTGCCACAGTCACATCACCAGAGAATTTTGTTCCTCACAATCTGAGAGTCCTTCGGGTGCTTTTTTTGCACTGAGGAGAGGCTTCCGTCTGGCCACTTTGCCAAAGCTCGGATCGGTGGTGTGCTGCAGTGATGGTTGTTCTTCTGAAACTTTGTCCCTCTTATACAAAAGCCATTCTACCTGATTGCTTAGTTTGGCCAGGTGACCAGGTCTTAGAAGAGTCCTAATTGTGCCAACTTTCTTCCATTTGAGAATCATGGAGGTCGCTGTGCTCTTAGTAACTTTCAGTGTAGCAGAATCTTTTTGTCGCCTTTCCCAGATTTTCAGCAATCCTGTCTCTGAGCTCTGCTGACAGTTCCTCACTGACTTCATGGCTTGGTTTTTGCTCTGATATGCATTGGTCAGCTGTGAAGCCTTCTGTAAAGAGGTGTGCCATTCCAAATCATGCTCAATCAATTGAATTTACCACAGGTGGACTCCAATCAAGGTGTAGAAACATCTCAACAACGATCAGGAGGCATCTGAGCTAAAGTTCAAGTGTTGTTGCAAAGTTTCTGAATACTTACATACATGTGATATTTAATTTTATTTATTTTTTTAATAAATTTATAGACATTTCTAGTATTCTGTTTTCACTTTGCCAATATGGGGTACTAAGTGTAGACTAATGGGAAAATAAATGAATTTGAACGATTGTAGTATCAAGCTGCAACATAACTCCATTTAAATAAGTGAAGGGGGTCTGAATACATATGCATCTGTATATATGCATATGTAATTTCAAGGTTTACATGTATTTTGTTGTAATCTTTAAATTATTCTATTTTACTGCTTTGCAGGTTGGTGGAAACCATGAGGCATGACACACTGTTGTGGCCCAATGCGGACACAGTTGCAGGGGCAGATTGAATGCTGCTGAAGTCTCAAGGTGAGTGTCCAAGCAGCAATGTGAACTCTGTATTGATCTGGTATCTGACTGACCACACATCGCTGAACTAATATGCTGAGGTTTGAGTGACTTTTATTGCCGCGCTTCCTGCTGTGGAGCCATAAAGAAATATTAGTAGTCTTGCAATTATACTACACACACACACACACACACACACACACACACACACACACACACACACACACACAGAGAGCCTCAGAAGCACTTTGCTTGCACAGCTGATGAAGGGCTTTTGTCTGAAATGTGTTCTGTTTCTCTCAAAACCTTTTACTGCTTCTGGTGTTATTATTTAAGTACCCTGCAGTTTACTTGTATATACTGTATGTGTATGTATATATTTATCGAGAGAGAGAGAGAGAGAGAGAGAGAGAGTTGGGATTGTTATTATAGGTATTTGGACAGTGACAGTTTTGTAATTTTGCCTCTGTACACCATCACAATTGATTTGAAATGAAGCACTCATTGTGATTGAGTGATTGACTTTCAGTTTTAATTACAGGAGTTTAACAAAAATATTGCATTAAACAATGCAGGGATTATAACATTTTTCCAAAGTAATTGGACAAACTAACATAATTATATGATCTTTTTTTTGTTTTTAATTGGATGCAAATCCTATGCAATGAAGTCTGTAACCAACGAACACCAGGGAATTTCCTCACTGACTTTCCAGCTCCTGATTCTTGGTCTTTCAGCCTCCAGTTTCTTCAGTTCTATTCCATTGTTGTGTTGTACAGAGGCAAAGTTTAAAAACTTGTATCAGTGTCCAAATTGATTTTGAGTATGTCAGAAATTCATTGTATACCACCACCATGATGATTTCCCAACAAATAAATTTATTAGAGAACGGCACCTCACACTTTTAAACGTTAATGGTTGTATTTCACGTTAAATCCATGTTAAATCTTCGGACTTTATTACTCTAGGAAACTGTTTAAGACATTTTTGGTTTTCTCAGTAACCTGACAAGCAGTGTGTTTTGTCTTGTTGCTTCAAGAGAGAGAATAATTATAATTATATGTAATCAATCTCTGGTCAAAGAAAATGACTAGACTAACATTTGGGTGTGATACCATAGCTCACATGCATGCTGTTTAATATTGCAACACCCCCCATGTAAAACACCTTCCAGCTTCCTTTTATCACAACAATAGGATTCTGTATTTGTTCCTCAGGATTTAAAGGAATAAAAACACTATTATACCTTTTAGTTTTTTCTTTTGCAGCACATTAAAAATGGAAACATTGTGTACTGCAAATATTAATAACATATGAATCTATTTATTGAACTCAACGTTTTTTTCAAACACTTTTGTTGTCATTTTATAAATAAACAGTAATCTTAAGCTGAAAGTTAAGCTGGGGAAGTCGTGGCCTAATGGTTAGAGAGTCTGACTCCTAACCCTAAGGTTGTGGGTTCGAGTCTCGGGCCGGCAATACCACGACTGAGGTGCCCTTGAGCAAGGCACCGAAACCCCTAACTGCTCTCCGGGCGCCGCAGCATAAATGGCTGCCCACTGCTCCGGGTGTGTGTTCATGGTGTGTGTGTGTTCACTGCTGTGTGTGTGCACTTTGGATGGGTTAAATGCAGAGAACAAATTCTGAGTATGGGTCACCTTACTTAGCCCTATGTCACATCATTTACTGAAAGCCTGAACTTTATCTATTAAATTTATCTGCTTGACAAAGATGTACTTTTAATGGAATAGGCCTACAGTTGCATGGTGGAAGAATGGTTTATCGCAAATATTATTAATAATAAATGCAATTATTTATTCTATACTTTGTATTTTAACATATTGTCTTTGTTGTCATTTTAGAGACGCCAAAGCCACTTAAGGACATGCTTTACAGGGTTTTATCACAGATATGCAGGTCTTAGGTTTTAATTTTTTTTTTGCTTTGCCTCATGCCTTAAAACATCTTTATCCATCATAAAAAAACTGCCTGCTCTTTCATATGCATAAACGCTTAACAATGCCACTATTTTGCATTTGCTGACACGGTGATGGCTTTTCTGGATTTAGTGACAGATCTGTGGTTTAGTCAGTGCATTGTCTATAGATCTGCATTACAAAAGCACCCAAAAAAAGCCGTTGTTTTTATAGTTTCTTCACCAGGGTCATAAAAATGTCAAAGATGAAGAATTATCAATGAGACTGAAAACCATACTGGCACAATTGCAAGAAAACCTGGCAACATATTATCATTATTATTATTCAAGCCTGCCTTCTGCTTAAATATATAGTGTTTTAAATGACTTATTTAAAATAATAGAAAGAGACTATTATAGTGTTTGCAAACCAAATAGGTCATAATATTTTCATGCATTTGGGAGTTTATAATTTGCATTTTGCTTTTCCTGTAAGGCCATAAATCTCAACATACTAACATTACCGATATCCATCATGGGACGAGGCTATAAATATCACCATACTACTCGGGTGCTTTTTATTCCTTCTATGTACAGTAGAGTGCGCTACTAATATGCTTACAATTTCAATGAAAATTTCCTACAGTAGAATAGTTCAAAGCTTCCTGGTTAAGGACATTACGCTATTGAACCACACCTCAGCATAGCTCCCGAGGCAGCCATTAAAAAGCTCTCAGCAGATATGATGAATGCTTAACTATCAATATCCGCCTCCTATACTGATTGCTAAATATGCCTTGTTCATTGTAGCCATGTATAATAGGCCTAATAATGGACAATGATCTGCAGGAAGTTAAATATACTCTCATGCCACAGATATGTCTAGAAATTAAGCTGAACTATTTTAAATACCTGCATAGTGAGTTGCATAATTTGTTTGATTTGCCAGATTATGCTTAGTGGGGTGAGTGTTGCTCTTTTATACCTCAATATTTAAATTTAGGAAGCTTAGATACTGCATTATGCCTAAACTGGTGTGTCAGATATTTTGCCTTTATGGTGTGGAGGTCACTTTCCAAACTGTTCCCATTAAGGTGGACTTGAGTAGCCACAAGTATTTTTTCAACAAAGCAGACGTACAGTGGAATCTTGATGTTAGAATCCTTGATGAAATTTGATGGTTTTGAGGAAGACTTTGCTGCAGTTAAGACATGCTGGTATGGTAAATTTGCTGTTGTTTTTTTTTAAGGTCATAAAACAAGCTGCTTTAAGCGTTTAAACTGCTAATGATACTTTCAACCTAATTATAGTTTCTACTTACCCACTTAAAGATAACTAATTATACTTTTATTCCTCATATAGTCTGTAGTTTTTTGATCATGTTTACAAGAACATTCACTGTGTCTTACAAGGCTGTAGGCTGCCCTTACCTTGGCTGCTCAGACCTCACGTCTGTGATCCCAGCATACAGACCACCTCAGAAGCTTGCCAAAGCGCTTTTTAAACAGGTGAGAACCTGGTTGGAGAGAGCAATATAAGCACTTCAGGACTGCTTTGAACACCCAGACTGCCATATGTCCAGAAAGGCTTCAGAATACCACCACAAACGTGGAGGAATACTCAGCATCAGTGAGTGGCTCCATCAGCAAGTGTCGAGATGATGAGACTTCCTTCAAGACCATCGCTACACGTGCAAGCAAGAAACTGGATGACTGCTGAAATGTGCTTGCTGTTCAAAAACCCGAGACAGCATAGGCCAATATGTCATTGTAGCACAACTCTAAAGAGAAAGAAATCCATGAATACTTCCTAAATACCCAGGAAACAAAGCACATGTGGGAAGGCATCCAGGCTACAAAGCTACGCCACATGGCTGTGATGATGATGTCTTGCTCCAAGATGCACTGAATGGTTCAAAACACAGAAAAACAGTGCGAGTGTGGATAACCACCTCAGCTCCCACCAACCAAGTATCTTGCCTGACTGCAGTAGACACGTGTGGAACGTGTGGAAAACTGACAACATACCTTGCCATGGTCTCAGGGAATGTACTTATCAACTTGCAGATGTCCACAGACACCTTCGACAGCTTTTTGAGCCAAGCAGTTGTCCCTTGTGCTTTAAGATCACTCCCATAACCCCTGAGCAGAAGAAATCATTTGTGTCCTACTGGCCAGTTACACTCCACATATTTTTTATTATGAAATGCTTTATGCAGCCGGTCATGAAACCCACAAAGAGCAGACCTACCACCACACTAGATTTCAGTACGCCTACCATCCTAACCTTTCAACAGAAGACACCATATCTGTTACCTTTCTTTGAAAAAATGTTTACAAAAAATAAAACGAGAATTATGTGAACATACTGTTCTTAGACATTGTTGTAGCATTCAACACAGACAGAAACTGGTAAAAAAGCTGAGCGTGCTGGGCCTGAACACCTCCCTCTGCCACTGTAGTCTGGACCTTTTGACTGGGAGACCCCACTTTGTCAGGATCAGCAACTCTACCACCAGCACACTGAACACTGGCGCTGCTCAGGGCCGTATGCTCAGACCACTGCTGTTCACAGTGCTGATTCATGACTGTGCTTCAAAATACGGTCTAAATCACATCATCAAATTTGCTGATGTCACTACAGTTGTGGGCAACAACGAGGCATTGTGCAAAGTGGAGGTGAACCAAACCAGCTAACAGACATGGTGTAGATACAATAACTTAATGTTGATATGAATAGAGAGATGATTGTTGACTTCAGGAGGCCCTGAGTAGACCACTTGGCAATGAATATTAACAGAACAACTGTGATGAGAAACAAATCACTCCTGGACCCAAGCTGAAGAGAGCTAACATCCACCCTCCTATCCTCGGTCTACAGAGGGACAGTAGACTTCTTCCTGACCAGCTGTCACACCATGTGGTAACTGGAACAGCACAGTGTCTGACCGCAAGGCCCTACAGCAAATTGGGAGAACAGCTGAAAAGATCATTGGGGTCTCTCTCACACATCTCTACAATAACAATAACAACTAAAACCTTATTGATTGTGAAACACCATATACAACTACCACAATAAAATTAACTGCAAATTCTTAAAGCTCGGAGTGTCTACTTTCTTATGAGCTATTAAGCCCTACCGTGGAGTATTAGATTAAAAATAAATTCAATGGCAGACATCTTTGTGCTATTGATCTTATCTTTTTTGATACCTTATATAATGACTATTTACTATGTGTAAAATATATGTATTGTTTGACTGTGGAATTTTTGAATATTGAGCAATACTTATTTAAATGTTGGAAATGTTATGAATTATGCCTTTAGTAATAGTTCGGCCTAGGTCAAGCTTTGCCTTTGTTATCCATTGTATGTTAAAGTGATATTTCATTAAAAAGGAGGCACAGGGAGAAGTCTAATGCCTGTGTCATTATTCTGCATCATTCTGTTATTTTTTTTCCTCATGCTGAGTTATTCTTTCCATTTTTTAAAATCGCCCATTTTTTCTGATTAAGGTGCTTGTCTCTCCACTTTATCTTCTTCCTATATCCCAATTCTATTCTTAGCATAGGCTGAATAACAGGTCATTCATCATTCATCATTCATCTTCTACCGCTTATCCGAACTACCTGTGCCTATCTCAGACGTCATCGGGCATCAAGGCAGGATACACCCTGGACGGAGTGCCAACCCATCGCAGGGCACACACACACACTCATTCACTCACGCAATCACACACTACAGACAATTTTCCAGAGATGCCAATCAACCTACCATGCATGTCTTTGTACCGGGGGAGGAAACCGGAGTACCCGGAGGAAACCCCCGAGGCACGGGGAGAACATGCAAACTCCACACACACAAGGTGGAGGCGGGAATCGAACCCCGACCCTGGAGGTGTGAGGCGAACGTGCTAACCACTAAGCCACCGTGCCCCCCTGAATAACAGGTATTAGTATCTATTTTCTGCATCTCACTCCACAGAAATGGAGACTTCCCATGCAGATTTTGGCCTTCTTGGTGTTTTTCTCCTACAGAACTCCCATCTGCCTGCATATAGAATGATTCTGTCTCACTCATACTCCTGTGGGTGTGTATGTAGGTGTTATTGTGTTGCATTAATGCCTGTAGTAGCTGCTTGTGTGGACGGTCTATCTGCTTGATCATGTCTACCTCCTACACAAACACACACCGTGGATTCTGTGGGCCAGTGGCTCAGGTACTGTCAACCTCTATGTAGATCTGTTTCTCAGGCAGACAGTTTCTCCTACAGCCTTTGTCATTTCTAATGTGAAATGCACCCAAGTTATTTCTATTATTATAACTGGACAATTTCTGAATTGATTTGTAGCCCCGTGTGCTAAGTTCTTCTTGATAAATCACATTGGTGGTCATTGGATTGCTGTAAAAATAGCTTTACAGTTGTTTACCTACTCCCAAAGGAATTCTGATCAACCCCAGCTTCTACCAGCAAAGAAAACTGGACCATTTCCATGTGCTAGATTTTTCCAACAAAAAAAAAAAAGGTTCTGTTCATCATCCAAAACATACGAGCTCATCTCTCAAGCACTGTAGATGATAATGTCATAGTTTAGGCTTGCATGGCTGCTTCTGGAACAGGCTTGCTAATCCTTATGGATGATGCAACTCATGATGGTTGACAGAATGTACCCAGCAGACTACAGAATTATTCTGTCTTCCAGTTTGGAGAGAAAGAAGAAAGAAACATCTTCACACAGCAAGACAGTGACCCAAATCATGCTCCCTTGTTGCCTTAACCCTTAATCATAACCAGGTCCATGGAAATGTTGGTCAAAGACTTTATTCAGGGAAGGCAATGGGACTACCATTGAAGGTCCAGCAGTCCAGCAGAATTCCTTCCTGTACATTTCACTTATGAATTTATATGGACTATGCATCCTGAATATGTAGTGAAAATGCACCATTGCATCTTAATATTCTATATTCTTCACCTCTAGCAAGTTTACTGGGCGCATACAGTCCACGAGGTCTCGACTGCACCACGCCTGATGTTTCATATTGACTGATGTCTTGTTTCCCGAAGATACTTTGACTGCAATAAAGCTGGGAATTTGCTCATTCTCATCCAAGCCTGAATACCAGTGTATTAGTGAAAGTAAATAGCTACTACCATAGGTAATTGGCCAGGACTCTGGACCACACTTTGTAGTGTCCACTCAGAGGGGGACTCTGAGTTCCAACAAACTGCAGCACCCTCAATTGTGCTGATGCTATCATGGACAGATCAATATAAACGTGAGGTGGAATTCCGTCCTTTGTAAAAATTAAGAGTGAATCAGAGTATTGTGTGTTTCTTCAGTGGACCCAAACCATGGCTTGTTTTTATTGCTGCCATCTGGCAGACACTACCCTTGCATCACATGCAGGTTCATAAGGTTCCATGCATACGCATGTGCTTGCATGTACTCCTACAAACGTCATGAACAGTCGCATTGACACCCTTTCCTAATCCACTCAGTTTTCACTCCACTCATTGACCACGCATTTTTCTGCACCATGTTAGCACTGCCATTTAACAATTTACTGGACTCTGCCACCTGACACCTCCTTATATGGTTAATAAATATTTTATTATTATATACTGCATTATGTACACTGGCAAGAAAAGTTTGTAAATGTCTTCACATTTATGTATTTTTGTCTTCTGCTGGTTTTATTCAATCAAGTGAATCACAATGGATTCACATGTAAATGGATCACAAAACAAAATAAATGAACAACAATAACAACTTTACTTTCATTAAAAAACAGCCCTTTGCAGCAATAACTACCTGACAAATCTGTGGCATTCTACTAAAATGTTTTTTTCAGATAGTCAGTTATAATTTCTTCTAAGAAATTGGAAATGCAGCACCTCTTAGAGGTTTTTGGTCCAGCTTCTCCTACACCAGCAACAAGGGGTTCAGTCTACAAGACTAGGTTTCAGTCATCAAAACTCCACTGTTTGTGCATCTCGGCTCACTGCAAACTTTTCTTTTTATTTGCCAAACTTAGTGGGGCTTTATTTTTTTCAACTCTGCCCATGAAGCCAGCTGACCTATCATTGAGTCTCCTATCACATTATTTCTTTATTCTCATGTTTGATGTGAACATTAACTGAAGCTCTTGTCCTGTATCTGTGTGATGCATTATGCGGTTGCCACATGATTAAATAAATAACTGCATAAATGGTTAATTAAATAACTGCATAAATGTAATAAGTACATGGTCAGTCTACGTATGTTTCTATGTGTGTATGTGTGCATGATAACAAGTACAGTAGGATAGGTTACATTAGTGTTTATATTGTTGTTGTTTTTAAACTTGCACTGATGTGGGCCGGACTACACGTTATTTTTACTTGCCTTTCTTCCAGTACAAGCACAGTGTGATTAGATTGGATTAGATTTCAGAAAGAATCTAAAGGGGAAAGTAAGGTACTTAGCTACTGTTAGATACTGGTAATGTTCATTCAGACAATGTGATACACATCATGATATGCAGCAGATAAAAAGGCAAATTAAAGCAATTATACAAAACAGTAAACGGTTAAAATAATAGTAAAATATTCAATTCAATTCAAGTTTATTTGTATAGCGCTTTTTACAATGGACATTGTCTCAAAGCAGCTTTACAGAACATAAACATAGAGCAGAAGGTAAACATAAGGAGAAGTATAAAGAATTGATATAATAAAAATTCAAGATATATATATAGTTCACAGTATGCATGTATGTATGTATGTATGTATGTATGTATGTATGTATGTATGTATGTATGTATGTATGTATATGTATTTATCCCCAATGAGCAAGTCTGAGGTCACTCAGGCAGCAGTGGCAAGGAAAAACTCCCTGAAATTGGTAAAGGAAGAAACCTTGAGAGGAACCAGACTCAAAGGGGAACCCGTCCTCATATGGGTAACACTGGAGGGTGTGATTATAAATATACAGTCAAACCAATGTTGTATTGGTGTAAGGATCCCCTGGAGTTCAGATCTCCTCTTAGTGTCACAGAGTCCAACTGGAGCTGGTAGATCTGTAGATGTCTCAGGATTCTCACAGAATCGGCCTCTTCGATACACTTCAGTTACTACTGATCTAATTCGGCTCCACAATGATACAATTCAGTTCATGTTTAATTCAATATTTATTGTTTTATTAAGTTAGGAGAAACATTTCCTGTTTCATTGTACAAGCTGCATTTTTTGTCATATTAAACTCAAAAGAGAGAGAAATGAGGCTCATGAGATGAATGACGTTTATATTTTGGGTGTTTTCTATGGCCGACTTTCCAGATCAATTTTCCAATTTAAATGTTTTTTTTTCCCCACCAATTTTCTGTCATTTGCTAGTACCTATTTCACACATAATACAACAAAAAAAGCTTCTGTTACTTTTAATCTTTGTCAGCTTTCTATTTTTTCTTTCTCTTGGCTATGAAGAAAAACAAAAAAAAAAAATTAAAAACATGATATTAGCTCATGGCTTTTTTTTTTGTCTTATGTCCATTTCAACAACATAATGTTTTATTACTGCTCTACATTTTGGTTGGTCATAGATGTGAGTCTATGGAGGACTGTCACCTTAGATTTCTACAGTTGTGGATTTTAGCCTTTTTTTTTAATTGTACCATGATTAATTGCTCTCAATTGTGGCACTGTAATACTATTAAGTGCATGTTTTTGTATAATTAACCCTTCTTGGTTTCATTCTGATTACTATAATGGATGAGAGTCTCAGGGTTCTCCATCTGGAATCTTGGCCTCTGGACCTTGTATAGCTTTTTGTTCATTAGGTAACAAAAATATTTTGTTGTCATTTACAATGTTGTAATTCTGGGTTTTGTCTATTATGAGGTCGGTTTAGTGGAAAAATTGGCTTTCTGTTTTGAACCCCATATGAATTACTCTGTACTGGGTACTCTGATAGTTAGCTTGCTACACCTGGTGATATTTGTGATATCTGCCAGAACTTTGATTTCACATGGCTATTTTCCTTTTGTTCACAGGCTCTGAGCCTTCTGGAGTGCTGCCATGACCAGTCAGGGAGGCAGTAATGTGGACACACCCAGCCACCTGTCTTCTTCACCATCCTCATTCCTCCGGTCGTCCTCCGGTCCAAAACTACATGTGCAGCGCTCGCTCTCCCGTGACACAATCACCATCCATTTCTCATCCCAGGGCAAGGAGGAGGAAGAAGAGGATGAAGAACTATACAAGTTGGCCATGTCAACATCTGCTGTGGATTGTGATGATCAGGGCATAGTCACAGCTTTGGAGGCCAGTGAGGAGTTGCTGTTTGAAGGAACAGGAATGGGTTCAGGGATGCCCCCTGTGTCTTCTACAGTAACATCATCTTCAGTGGTCACCCATACCCAAAGCTCAGCCGTAGCCATCCAGCCAGTATTCACCAGCCTTGGCTCCTCCTCCATTTATAGCCCTGCTAGCTCATCCTGGCCCTTGGAGCACTGGACCCAACTCCAACCACCTGCCGCATATTCTTCCTCTTCCACTTCATCTCCAGTCAAATCCACAGCTGTGCACTCAAAGCCATTCCTCAGCCTTGTGAGGTCTCTCTCCACTGAAGTGGAGCCTCGTGAAGGTTTCCCTTCAGCAACTGCCCCACAACCTATGCGACACAGACATCTGATGAAGACTCTGGTCAAGTCTTTGTCCACTGACACGGCCCGTCCTGAACAGGAAGCCGCATCACACCGCCCCCCTGATTCCCGTCGCAACCTGCACCTTTTCAAATCTTTTACCCAACCTCGTGTCTCAACCACAGCCAGTGGTGACTCCAAGACAGCGCCATCTTCGCCCGTTGCTTCGCCCGATGGGCGCTCGTTCTTTAAGGTACAAGAAGTTGAAGCACGTATCGAAGATACCAAGCGGCGTCTCTCCGAGGTAATGTGTGATCCCCTACAGCTACTTAGCAAGATTATTGGTGAGGAAGCAGGAAGTACTGCTAGTGGAGGTTCAGCGACTGGAACAACATGGGGTCTCCAACATCCCAAAAGTCTCTCATCTAGCGCTTCAGAACTCTGTAGTCTTACAGCCCTCAATGGGCACCCGGAAAGTAAAACCGACTATTGCATTAAAGAAGAAGATGACTTGGAGGGTGAAAGTCCACCAGGGATAGACACCAATGTTCCAGTTATACCCAAGTCCCTTTCAGTAGGACTTGACAGGTGCTTTATGTCAGTCCTGGCCAGGCAGGAAGATGAAGAGTTCTGTGAGCTCTACAGTGAAGATTTTGAGCTCTGCACAGACACGGAACCAGATGGTGACCTTGGCACCTCCACCCACCTCCAGCGGGGTAGCACAGCATGCAGTGAAGAACCAACTGAAGGGGGCGAGGAGGAGGAAGATGAGGAGGAGGTGCCACCGACCATACCACATAATGGACTTATCCTGCTTATTTCTATTGTGTATGGCTACTTTGTTTTGCCGTTACCCACGTACATAGGTGGTGTTTTGCTTGGAGTAGCTGCAGGCTTCATGCTAGCAATACTAGTGGTGTGGCTCTCAGCTCCCCGTGGCTCTTCTTGGGGTCCTCGCTTCAGACGATGTAAGAGAGAACACTGGAACGGGGTCCCGCTAGACATCAAAGAGCCAATCATCTATAAGGTAGGTCTTGGTACTTAATTGGTTAATAGCATGCATGACCTTATCCAAACATTTTTATAGCTGTTGTGCTGCATGAGTATCTCTCATGCACATTGTGACCTCTTATTTTGCTTGATTTTGTAAAAAGTGCAGTGCCAGTACAGCTCAATAATTCAGCTCAATAATTTTTATCACTCGTAAAAAAATTGTTAGGCACGACATAAAGTCAAGTGCAATGAAGGCTGGGTTTTGCCTGCAAAAAAAAACAAGTGTGACTGTCAAAATCTCCAGAACTGTGGCAGATTCTAAGACGCTAATTTTCTTAGAAAACTGCACAAAATCAAACAAAAGATTGTCACAACTTATAGTAGATAAAAACTTTTTACTACACCTTATAGTGTTGGTTTAAACATAGAAATGTCTCATTGATTTCGTTCATTTAAAGCGTTTCTTTGCTTTCCTAGTTCTGTTTATGTGAAAATAAAACAAATAAAAATATGGGCAAATCTGTAAAGTATACATGGGTTTTAGAAAACCTCTCTCTGAAGAAAGGGGAAGAGTTGTACAGTCTGATTTCCAGTGGGATTAAAAGTCTCCTGTGGTGAATGCCTGAGCTGTGTTTCCATGATGCTGAGGAGTTTTTGCACTCAATCAGAATCTCAGTCACTTGATCTAGTAAATCCAAGATGCTGTTTTGGGTGGTTTGCCATTTTTATCCCTGTTTAAAACCATGCTGGTTCTACTGCAGTGTCCAAAAATATGGAATAATTTGGTTATCTGTGAAGAACAGGGAGTATGGTAGTATTCCACGGGGAAGTCATGGCCTAATGGTTGTGGGTTCGAGTCTCGGGCCGGCCACGACTGAGGTGCCCTTGAGCAAGGCACCGAACTTCCCCAACTGCTCCCTGTGCTGCCCACTGCTCCGGGTGTGTGTTCACAGTGTGTGTGTTTACAGCTGTGTGTGTGCACTTTGGATGGGTTAAATGCAGAGAACAAATTCTGAATATGGGTCACCTTACTTACCCGTTACATTCTTAATTCCATCGACTTTTAAACATTTGGTTTATTTTCACATCTGTTTCCTGCTTACAGTGCTGGAAATTAGCTCGAGCTTAATCTCTACATTAAAGGAACAATGCTGTAATGCTTTATTACTTTCTATCCAGCTTACTCACCTCCTCATCTGCACACTCTGCTCAAACAGATTAGGTTTCGAAACGTTCAGCTTTCATGCTAATATCAAACATCCAAAGACTCAAGATCAAGCAAATGGGTTTATTGACAAGAAGGGGAAGCGTGAAACTAGAAAAAAACACAAAAAACAAAAGTAAATGGACACATTCACCTACATATGCATAGCAAAACAATAGAGCATGTTACACCATATTACATTTAACAACAATCATGCACATGAGACAGATAATTGTACACATCAATATCAAAGCATAGACGTCACGCATACATATGTATAAACATAAGCCATAAAAAAACATATAAAGCGAGCAAACATAAGATGTTAACAGTAGTCTCCAATTATACAATGCCCTTATATACAGAGAGATTTCCACTTGTGTGGTGGATGTCCCTTCGTTGCTTCTGGAAGAAAGTTAGAAAATTCAAAGCGATTATCCTGGCAATACTAACTGCGGTCACTATACGCTGTTGAGACAACTAAATATTGCACAATAGCCAGGACAGAACACCATGAAAACCACCATGCTGTACATATTATATTATATTATATTATATTATATTATATAATATTATATAATATAATATAATATTATATTATATTATATAATATTATATTATATTATATTATATTATATTATATTATATTATATTATATTATATTATATTTGTATATTTGTATATTTAATATATATTATAACAATTATCTTGATCTTTTTTATTAGCTGCTATCCCTGTGCTGCTGTGGGGTGATTTAAGAATTGTCTTGTCTTGTCTTGTCTTGTCTTGTCTTGTCTTGTCTTGTCTTGTCTTGTCTTGTCTGTGTATTTATTTACCATAAGTGTATTATAACTGCTTTGCATTTTGTTTATATGCTGTCTCTGTGTCTTCCACACTGAATTTCTCATTAATATGATTTTTTTTTGTATGTTTGAGATAATGTACATGTTTTTTTCTCCTTTTGCCACTCTAACTGTGTTCTCCTTCCACTTCAACATGGCAGACATATTTGTTTTGAGAGTGGAGTTGACTTTAAATTGACTGGGCCTCTATTAAAAAGGTTAATTCATAAACCATCTGTAAAATGGATCAGGGAATATGCAAGTTGGACCTTAACTCATTAACTAACATTAATTCATATTATAATATAGTAATTGCAGTACAATATGTTTCAGCATTGATGTGGTACCTACAGTAACACAAAAGGGAAAAAGGCTTATGCTTGAAAATCACTTAAATCTGAAACATATTACTGTCTAATCTGATTTTTTCTATAAAGTCTAAATAGAGTAATAAGTGAGAAAATGAGGAAAAAGAGATTATACAGTATTTTGATTAAATTCACGCAGCCTCATCTACAGTAAATGCACAAATCTGATCTAATTTCAAAAGTCTAACAGCCTAAACATAAACAAAGTCACTTCCTTGATGTTATTCCTTGAACTTAACTGCATACATAATATTATGTGATCTGTGCCATGTCAAGGGTTGGATGAACGAGATTTACAGCTACGATCCAGAGACCTACCACGCGACCCTTACCCATTCAGTCTATGTGCGTCTTGAAGGCTCTGTGCTGCGTCTGTCCAAACCTAACCGCAACATTCCTCGCCGTGCCACCTTCAATGAGCCCAAACCTGACATCACGTACATCAGCCAGAAGATCTACGACCTGACCAACAGCAAGGTGGGACACCAGTGTCACATTCTATGCAGCTAATGTAGCTAAGAAGTTTGTATTATCATTTATTTTGCACTGATCAGAACCTTTGCCCTTTTAAAAGAAACCATATTAAGAATATTCATTTATTATTCAAAGAAAGCAAATGATGTAATGAGCATTATATAATACCAGCTGCTTTATTCTTTTCATTAAAATACACTACATTGTACCGAATAGGATAGTAAGAAAAACTAATTGCACTTGGTCCCACAGATCTACCTGGTGCCCCAGAGCCTGGCCAGAAAACGTGTATGGAACAAAAAATATCCAATTTGCGTTAAACTGGCCAAACAGGATGACTTCATGTCGAAGAGAGACCAAAGTGAAGCTGAGGATGAGAAACTCCTGGCTTCAGGTGAAAGGACTGAGGGGGTAGTGGGTAGCGAGGAAACCAAGCGCTTCACAGAGCCTGTCCTGTACCTGTTCGGGAGGACAGGAAGAGAGAAGGAAGAATGGTTCAGGAGGATTCTGCTAGCCTCCAGACTCAAAGCTGAGATCAGGAAACCCACTGACCTGCTTGCATGTAAGACTGGAGCTAGAGTGAATGTTCACAATCATGCTTAGGGCTGCATTCGATCGTTTTGGGCAACAACTTAATATAAAAGCATTTGATAAAAAAATTAAATAAAATAAAAAGAATAAGATATTACATGCTCTTGTTATTTGCTAGCATGCAAGAAGAAGAACCAAGAAAGACAAATCAAGTAAATCAAATGTATTGACATTCATTTCTTTATCAGTGTTTTGGATTTCTTTTTTATTTTAGGTTTGATTTTTGCCTGATCGTCAACCAACATCTTCACCGGATAACAATTAATAATTTATTAATGTAAATTTCAGTTTCTGTTGATTTTCACACTACAAGGGCCCATCTGAGACTGCCTTATCCAAATCTTTTGCAAATTATAGTAAAATATGCTTTTTTTCCACCCAGTATCTGTTTTAAAAATCATGGGGTCCCCTGGTGGTCCTGAGCCCTAAGCAACTGCTTATACCACTTACAGTATAGAAAGAAACAGCCCTGATCATGCTAAACTAAAATATTATGCTACAACATTGTTGATTACTTTTATGGGGTTATTGAAGTTGTTTTGCATTATACTTATCTGGTTTATATGCTTAAGTTTGGATGTCCTTTCCATCCACAGCTTGCCTTCCTTCCTACAGCAGCGGGAGCAGCCAAGCAGGCATTTTGTCTCAGAGTTGCAGCAGTAGTCAGGGCAGTCTAGATGACGTGATGCAGTCTAAACCACGGCAGACAGATGTCAAACAAAAAGTACTGGACTACAATGTCTACATGGCTAAATACATCAGCCATTCTTCAGGGAGCCCAAATACCAGCCCTCTTCACAGTACTGATAGCAGTCCGAGGAACGTAATGAAGGTACTGATTACCTCGTAGATTAATTCTATTACAGTGTTCACTCAATCTAAATGATCACAAAATCACAATCCAAGCTTGCAAGCCAATCATAAAAATGCATACAGTATATTCTTTCTAATATACAGTGGATATAAATAGTCTACACACCCATTATAAACTGCAGGTTTTCGGCAGTGAGATGATGTACGTGCTTTGTAAACTCTTAGTGGACCTTCAGCATTTACATGAATCAAGAAAATCCTACAGAAACAGCTGATCGTTTTTTGGTGTTAATCAGGATCACTTCACTGATGACAGAAATGTTTCAGTGATAATTACTTTTGAACATGGGTTTGATTGTGATTCGTTAACTCTGTGCACAGCCACAAGCCTGTTTCTTCTTTTTTGACTAAAGCATTTTTAGTTGTGTTTCACTTGAATTTATTTTAGTTGTTGTAGTATGTTCAAAGGGTTAAGGAAAGAGGAACCTGGAGGCTGGAACCTTGTGCTTTATTATTTTACTTCACTTTTCAGTGTTTTCACACACACACACACACACACACACAACTGTGTGCTAAGCTCTCTCTCTCTCTCTCTCTCTCTCTCTCTGTCCCTCTCTCTCTCTTTCTCTCTCTCTGCTCACTGCAACAGAGAGCAGTCATTAATATAATTTAACACAGGTGTGTGATCCTTAACACGCTCACTTTCTTTTGGCCCCACACTTGACCAACCCCTTGTTTCCCCAGTTGTTACATACTATTAAAGGTGGGAAAACGATCTGACGCTTAAGTTTTGTTACAAAAACCTGCAATTTTCTATATTGACGATATGTACATATCTTTTTCTGTATCTGGTGCTCCTTGGTTCTGTTGAAGACCTTGATCATATATGTCACAATATATATGATTTAAGCAATACTAAAAAGTTCTTGACATATAGTCCTTCTATTCTGTGATCGCAGAAATAAACACAAATTCAAGCAAACTTTCTGATATTCAGAGGAACTGACAATATTTTAAAATTAACGGTAATAATGTGTCCAAAATGTGTTTTCACGACACAAATTCAGCAACTCTTCAATTCATGTGAGTCAAACATGAGTACAGCAATCATAGAAAGTAATTACGTGTCTTCACTAGTAGGAATTTAAAAGAACAGTTCTGCAAAAAAGATTTTGGCTGCACTTTTAGCTGCAACAATCGGCAAAATATTCCTGGAGCGACTGTACAGTGACACCATTGTAGTACAGATGACTCTCTGCCCAAAGCTGTCTGTATTATTTATTCAGTTTGTGATGTGATATTTTAATGTGTCAACTAATCGAGTTTGTTCTGCAAGCACTGTTCAGGATCTCTATCTGGGCTTGTTTCCAGTTCCCAGCAGTTCCAGGCACAGAGGCTGAGTCTGAGGCTTGGGTCAACGCCCTACTGGGCCGCATCTTCTGGGACTTCCTCAGGGAGAAGTACTGGGCTGATATGGTCTCCAAAAAGATCCAAATGAAGCTGAGTAAAATTCGGGTATGTTTTAAACCTTTATTGTTATTCCTGATTTTTGTCCTCTGGCATTTAGATGATTTGATGATATTTTAAATCTGGTATTTAATATTAAAGCTGCCATACTTCATGAATGAGCTGACACTGACTGAACTAGACATGGGTATGGCTATTCCCAAAATTCTTAAGGCCTCCAAACCATCAGTGGACCATCAAGGTAAGCCTTTCTTTTGAGCTTTATTCTACTCTAGATAGATTTGTATGGATTGGATGCTTTTTACAGTTGATATTAATGCAGCTTTTAATGTTTCTGACCAACCGCAATGTGCAAACATTATTCTAACCTACTGTATCACGTACAGATATTCGGTACATGAGAATCAACAGATTTCTTTCACCAAAATATCTATATTCCTTAATGCTGATGTCAAGAAAGTTCAACTAACATAAACTGAAGTATGTGCGCAATGATATTTTTCTAAAAAGGTAGCTTTAACTCAGGAATAGAACATATTTAAAGATAATATATGAATTACATAAATGTATGAATTACAGCACTTCCTAGAGGTGATAAAATGGTTGGAGATTGCTCCCCCGGGATCACCAAATCTGGTCGAAATACATCGTAGGTTTAGTGAGATATGCCCTCATTTCCTGTTTGGCAGTTTTGCAATTAAGTTTACTATGGGCAGACCATATCGTGTATTAAAAATCAAAGAAAAAGCGTCACTTGATACTTATATTAGTCCAAGTTTGTGTCAAGGTAGCTAAGAACGTCCTTTATCCTTGTGCCGAATTTCATAAAAATAAAGCAAAGCATTCTATGCGCTGTCATACTCTACTAGAAGAAGAAATAGAAGACGAAAAGCATACAGTCATGGCCAAAACTTTTGGCAGTGATATAAATTTTGTGTTTTGTAAAGTTTGCTGCTTCAGTATTGGAAGATTATTTTTCCACATGTTTCTGTGGTATACTGGAAAACAGTGTAAAGCATTATTATTTAAAGGCTTTTATTGGCAAAAACATTTAATATATGCAAACAGTCAATATTTACAGTGTTGACCCTTGTTCTTCATAACGTTTGCAATTTGCTCTGGCATGCTGGATATTAGATTCTGCTACAAATCCGGACTAATGGCGATCCATTCTTGCCTTATTAGTGCTTGGAGTTGATCACAATTTGTGGGCTTCTGGTTGCCCACACACCTTTTGAGGCTTGACCACAGGTTCACTATAGGATTGAAATCTGGGGAGTTGCTTGGACACGGATCCAAAATTTCAATGTACTGATCTTTGAGCCACTTCATTATCACTCTTGCCTCGAGACATGATGCTCCATTGTGCTGGAAAATGCACGGCTCATCACCAAATTGATCCTGAATCGTTGGGAGAAGTTGCTCTTGCAGGGTGTTTTTGGGAAGAAATTTTTCTTGACACCAGACCGTTGTCCACCAACCTCCTGCCTTTCCTGAGAAAGCACTGCACTGGTGACGACACGATTCGGGCGCTGACTCCTCAGGAGGAGACAGTCCTGGCGCTTGCTGGACACTCTGGGATGTCCTGACGCCTTCTTCACTGCAGTCGAACCTCTCTCCTTGAAGTTTTTGATGATCTGGTAAATGGTTCTTTCGGGTGCAATATTCTTTTTTAGTAATTTCCTAGCATGTGAGGCCATTTTGATGCAAAGAAATGATAGTTGCATGTCTTTCTTTGGAGGTAACCATTCCTAACAAGAACCCAATGATTGGAAGCACTTCTTCCCTCCTTTTATAGTAATCATTCTGCTCTTAAACTCTGTTTATTTTAGTATTTATGGATATCTTTCTTTTTTTAATTTTTTACTTTTTATCCAGATAAAATAGAGAATTTGGGAAGACTGGGACTGTGTTCGGCACTTATACAGAGAATGTAACCGGCTGTTGCCATGCTCCTGTTGGACTGGTGACTTTATCTGGCATTGTCCATGAAACAGCCCACAGAGATCAAAGAATCAGTTCTGACTGGCTCAGAGCTGATATTTTACAGGCTCAGGGGGGGATGAAGCATTGCCACAATTAGAATGGACCCTGGGGAGCAGCTTTGTGATGTCTCAGTAGTATAGTCTCTACTTGAAGCTACAAGAAGGATGTACAAGATAAGCATCGAGCTTGTATATTCATAGATAAGAGCTTTATCATTCAATATGCATTTACTGTAGTCTTACTATTTATATTTAAAGCATTTGGCAGACACCCTTTTCCAGAGCGACTTACAGAAGTACAGATGTCTCTATCAGTAAATACATCCTGATACTGGTTCAACTGGTCACAGACTATGTATACAATCTGTCTAAAAACTCTGTAGGGAGATAATATATTGAGAAACACTTTTTATTATTATTATTATTTTTTTAAATTGGTAGTTTCAGGAAGTACATCAGGAAGAGCTAGTTTTTAGATGTTGTATGAAGACTACCAGTGACTTAGCTGCAACCACTTAGATGCCAGAACAGGGAAGAGTCTTGAACCATACCTTCTTTGTACCCTAGTTGCACTGTTGATTATATAGTCAAGTGGCAAAAATGTTTTGATTGGCACAAGAGAAGATAATGGCGTTTGCCCTATAAGCAAGACCTCATGATAATTATCAATACTCTCTGATATTACTTTCTCCTTCGCCAATCACCTGAATCCAACCATGTGATCTATCCTGACGACCTACCCTTGATTGGAGTCTCGACACTTGGTGGTGCACTTGCTGGGGTTTCGATCTGCATGGACAGCCTGTGACCCATAGTACTGCTGTGGATAGAATCACTTGGAGACCAACACACCAACTTTGTTTTGCCTTTACTTTGGTCAGCTTTGTGCTCGGTCTTCATCAGGGATCATTTGAAGTCTTTGACAGGACATAATCAGTGTTAAGTCATAAATTACGCTGACCTATTAGTTCCTCAGGAGCTCTTGGTTGCTTAATTTCAGTCGACCACAAACTGTTGTGGATAGGACATTATTTACATTTACATTATTTACTGTCCAGTGTCATCCAAATGAGGGTGGGTTTCCTTCTGAGTCTGGTTCCTCTCATATAATCTCAGGGAGTTTTTTCTAGCCACAGTCACCCCAGGCTTTGGTCATTAGGGAACATTGTTAGAGATAAATAGTAACTTTAACTTTTAGATAAATTTATTCTGTGTCTATATTTCTGTTCAGTACAGATGTACAGCTGCTTTGAGACAACCTTAATTGTTAAAAGCGCTATACAAATAAATTGAAATTGAACAAAAAATTGTTTCTGAGAGTTTGTGTATACAGAAGAGGTCAGTTATAGTACTTTCATTCGAGTATGTTCAGCTGCCCTGGTTTTTAGCATGAGCAGCAGGTTTAAAACATCAGCTTATTTCACATGTTTTGTAGGAAGCACATGCTAGCTCATTGACCCTAGCAGAGGTGTGACACATTGGCTGGTGGGCAGAAAAAAAATAAATAAATAACTTGCAACATTAGTGCACTTAGTGAAGTAGTGTTGATTATTCTTCATTCCCCTGTAGGTCTGTGGTTTGACTTGGAGATCTCTTACTCTGGTTCTTTCCTGATGACTCTGGAGACAAAGATGAATCTGGCCAGGCTTGGGAAGGAGGGAGAGAGTGTTGGAGAACAAGGAAAAGAGGGGTAAGAAAATAACATGGAAAAATTTGCATTTGATATTGCGTGTGTGTGTGTGTCTGTGTGTGTGTTTTCCCTCTCCCTAGTTTTACACACCCCTCAAAATAGACAAGGATTTAATAAATTAATCTATTGCATTAGTGTGCCTTCATCGAAAAGTTTTGCTTTTAACTCATGTTTTTTTGTGCTTGTATCTTTATTGCCTTTCTCTCTCCCTTTTCTTTCCTGCCCCATATGGACATGGTGGATCTGTTTCGCTGTCGGTGAGTCAAGCCTGCACTCTGCACATCTCCTGATATCTCAATTTTCAAAGTGATTCAGTACCAATTAATAATATAGGCAAACCTTGACAGAGATGATGTCAGCTGTAAATCCTGTTGAATATCAGCAGTTAAATATCTAACAGCCCTGGAGTATATACTGTCTAATAGATTAATATCCATGCTTCTGATGCACAGCCTGGGTATACTATAGCTTCAAGCTTCTAAAGAAGGTCCAGATGTGTGCACTAATCAAGCATATTTAACAAATGGACCCAGTGCCAGAAAAGGAAATTACCAGAGGATTACAAATAAAATGCATATATGTGTGTTTGTGTGTGTGTGTGTCAGGCCCAGACCACGTACATACTGCCTGGCTGACAGCGATGAGGAATCATCCAGTGCTGGCTCATCTGATGAAGAGGATCCAGCAGAAGTACCTGAAATCCCGGGGACAGAGGGGTGAGTGTAAACGCAGAGGTAACAGGTATTACTGTTTTCTCTTGGAAATAGACTAAAGTTAATGAGACATTAATCCCAGTTTATTTAGTAACCTTACTGCAAAAAAACCTAATTTGAAACTTGATGATGTAGAAAATTGGTGTTTGTACCACTAGGAAATAACACATCCTCGTGTGCAGTAGTAGGTCTGTGGTTAAATTCCTATGTTAGTAACCAGAAAGTCATGCAGTCCCGGGGATGTAACATTTAACACATACAGTATATGTTACATTTCTTATATATACATGTAAATTTTGTCTCTGTCTCTTTGTCTCAGGCTAAAATGAACATAGCTTAAAAGAACATAGCTTTGCAGTTTCTTCATTTCATCACCATTTCTATTTGACCAGTATAATCATTTATACGACTGTATCTTATATCCAGCATCGTATTGTCATTAAACCCCATGACAAGGAAGAACACTGTCACTTGTTGTAGCCCTACAGTTAGCTCAGCTTCTGTACACAATGAATATAGACTCTCAGGTTCATCACTAAGGTTTTATATCCTTTCTCACGTTGTTACGCAGGTTCGTCGGAGGACACCGACCGAGCAAGATCATGCGCTTTGTAGACAAGATCGCAAAGTCCAAGTATTTTCAGAAGGCCACTGAGACGGAGTTCATAAAGAAGAAGATGGAGGAGATGTCCAACACTCCTCTTCTCCTCACTGTGGAAGTGCAAGAGTGCAGGGGCATGCTGGCCATCAACATACCACCTCCCCCTACAGACAGAATATGGTACAGTCTGCGTTAATGTAGCGATTTGTTTGTGTGTGTGTTTTGATTTTCGTTTTTCATGAGTGATGACCTTTTACTAAATATACCCCTTCTTCTTTACATTTTCTCTTTTAGTAACCTATTTAGTGGAGAAATGCAAAAATATAAGCATTATTTTCTAAGCATTACAAGCAGAAAACGTCATAATTAACTTCTCAAATGAAATATTTAAAAACTCATTCATATTAGAATGATTACATTTAGGTCATTTTGACATGAGGGAAATCAGAGTATATTTATAAGTGTACAACATGCCCTCTTTCATGCAGATCCTTTGCAGCTTGGGTTATGTTAAATTTCCCTAACTGTGGATATGGCCATTATCATGTATATTGCCTGATGTATCTGGTTTAACACAGTTTTGTCTCGTTTCATTTGTGTGTTCTCTAGTTTTCCATAACGGACTAAAGGAATTTGTCCTCTGTATCAGCGCATATTTATACCCCAGTGACAGAAGTAGTCATGAATAACTACAGTGAAATTTATACAGGGAAATAGTTGATTTTGAATTTCCAGGAGTGCCAATAATTGTAAGACATGATTTTGTTTTAAAATAACAATAAAAAAAGAATCAAAATAATAATAATAATAATGTATACTCATAGTATGCAGTGCAGTTAAAAGTTATTTCTTTTTTTATATAATCTTTTAAAATCATTTCTGTCATATTTTCAGTGAGATAAATCTAATGACCGACAAAGAGATTTATTTATTTATTCTGGTGCTGACTGTGCAGCAATTACACTGCATGACTAGTTTGAACTGCTCTTGCTTTTTGACAGTGTAATTCCACAGAGCTTTCACAATGTCTGTATCCTTTTGGCTTGTTACTGAAGAGTGAATCACACAGGTGCTCTTTTATCTGCAGGTATGGCTTCAGAAGTCCTCCTCACCTCGAGCTGAAAGCCCGACCTAAACTTGGTGAGAGGGAGGTCACTTTTGCCCATGTTACTGACTGGATCGAGAAGAAACTGGAACAGGAGTTTCAGGTACTGCCAGGATCAATGCATTTTGATTTTAAGGTGTGGTTAAACAATCCACCCATCCTTTCTCTACACATCTTATTTTACTGGGTCACAGAGAACCTGGAGGCACAAGGCAGGGTACACCCTGGACCGGATGCCAATCTATTGCAGGGCACAATCACACACACATACACACACACACACACACACACACACGCGCACATATACACACTACGGACACTTTAGAAATGCTAATCATTTTAATCAGAAACCGGAGTATCTAGAAGAAACCCCCCATGTAAAAAAAAAAATACCCCATGTAAGGAAAAAATATACCCAAGTCTCTTATGTTTTTATTTAAAAAACATAAGAGACTTGGGTATATTTTTTTTCTTAGCAAAAAATAACTTGTATGGTAAAGAAAATATCGGGGGAGATATCAGGATCTATTTCCAAAAATAATTTGTGGGGTCCTTTTCCATTGACTGCCCTAGCATGAAATGGGTGAGGTTCAAGTCTGTACTACAGCCAGCCAGTAGAGGGCCTCGTTACATTTTTGCTTTACTTCAGAATCCCTGGTACAACTTCCACCCATACCACTTCCACTCAGTGGTCTTCATTGAACTAGGTTTTCTCTAGATACAGATATTTTGTATTTTTATAACACATAGTTTGAGTGCTGTTTCTTGTATGTATTAAATATATAATAACATTGCAGTTTTCTCTTTTTTTATTTAGTACAAAATCTTACTGTTCATTCAGCATCCTGGATCTTAGAGTATTGTCTTACAAATGTTCTGTTCATTTCACAGAAAATATTTGTCATGCCAAATATGGACGACGTGTGGTTACCCATCATGCATTCAGCCATGGACACACGGTCCAGCGTGAACTTAGCTACTGTGACGACCGATGCCTTGAAAGATGTGGCTCCTTTGGACCTTGAACAAACTACGGATGACTTTTGAAGGCTGATAAAACTGTCATATGAGACTTTGGGGAATCAGCCAAGGGCGCTTGCTATATTATGTTCTTAGATAAAGGTTAGCTGGAAACATGAGTGTGTCTAAAGGCATAGTAGTAAACTAATGCATTTGTATTAGACCTTGAACTGAGTCGAGTTCGGCTGAATAATGCTTTACAGGCAGAGGCAGTTCTGGCAGTGTTTGGTACATTATTTGGTAATTAAAACATACAACCTTGGATTGAAGTCAGCTATGGCTACAGCAAACATCTGGGTTGGAGACCTCTTTTCCGTTCACTGACCACATTATTATGAACACCTGCCCATTCAGGCTACTCCGCCATTCAGGTGGCAGCAGTGTGAATGTATAAAATTATGACGATACAGATCAAGAGCTTCAATTAACCGTCATACCAAACATAGGACTGGAGGAAAATATGATCTCAGTGACTGACAGTGGCAGGGTTGTTAGTGCCAGGCTAGTATGGAGTATTTCAGACAGTGAATGAATGAAATACATCCAGTAGGCTGCATATCTGTACTCAGAAATTTGTTGTTGTGGAGAGAGGTCAAAAAAGAATGAGCTGGCAGGAAGTCAAATATCTAGTCAAGTATTCAGAGGAACATACATTTTATCTTATACAACTGAGCAATACTGGGTAAAGGGCCTTGATAAGGAGCCCAGGTTGGTGGACTTCGGGGTCAAACTCACAACCTTCTGAGCTGTAATCCACTTTACCTAATGAGCTACCACATCCACACTAGAAGGCCACATTGGGCTCCACTCCTGTAATAGACCAGAAATATATAATTCCAACATTCAGCTGACCAGTTTTGGTTAACTGAAGCTCTTGTCCTTTATCTGGATGATTTTCCGTGTTGTGCTGCTGCCACCTGATTGGTCGATTGAATAATTGCATGAATGTGAAGGTGTTCCTTATAGAGTGTCTGGTGAGTGTACGTGTTTGCATCTAAAAGATACTTTTGTGTGATAGGTGGTATCCTACTGAGGTTTTCGGGTGTGTCAAGCTTTTTACCTCAATCCTTTGCAAGCTAGTGTGAAAAGCCAACTGAGATATTCCCATGCCACTTGTTTTCAATCTTGTCCCTGTTAGTGGCTTTTGATAGGATTCTTTCAATGGTCCAAATTGAGTGTGTGCCACTTTCAGCATACTTCCAATAATGTATACTAGTGTATGTTTTGTGTATGCCATGATTATCAACTGCTTTGTGCAAACGTGCTTTCTCAAGGATAACCAATACTCAACACTCTTTGCTGCCCGAGTCATCTGTGTCTATACGATTATGCAATTAGATCAGTTTCACTGTGTTCAAGGCCACCAGCTAATACCCCATCTGCCCCAGAATTGGCACTACCGAAGCTGGCTAATCTAGTACACACCTACAAGATGCTTCCTGCAGATTTCAACTACTTAACCATAACCTTTCTGGAACTGGCTGGAAAACCTAATACACAGTACTGCCTTTGCCATGGACATGTATGCCATTGTGCATCACGGAGAAGCCATCTGAATGTATAAATCCTTGCCGGATCATCTCAGTTTATGAGTTTTGTTGTGTATGATCAAATAATTTCAAGATTTACAAAGATTCTTAACATTTGTTTTTAATGTCGTGTCAGATTGTGTTGACAGAAAATGTGTTGCTTTATCCTTATAGTAGTTGTAACTATGCTTTAATGATGTGATTGACCATGCAGAGCAGGGGTGTCCAGTTATACCTGCAAAAGGCCTGTATAATTGCAGGTTTTCATTTTAATCAAGCCCAAGTCAAACCTCACCTTCTTTAGGCTGTTGATATCCAATCAGTGATCGAGTGTGACTTCTATTTGGTTGGACTGAAAGCTTGCAGCCACATTGCCTTTTTGCTGATATGACTAAAAGATAGACCAAGGGTTTTCAACTAAACACTAGCCCTGGATGTAATGCAAGATTATGTTGCTTCAAACGCACCTGATCAAGCTTATGTAACCCAACATTATTCTAATCTAGTCCCTTTTAAGCAACAAAAATCAAAACACATCAGGGCAATGAACTTCCTTGGATGGATATGAAAATTCCTGAATCCACTACAGTTAGACACATTAATCAGCAGTGGTGATCAAGACCCATATAAATATATTTGGATAATCAGTGACTATAGATCTAAGTTACCAGCAGAGTACGTAGCTCACTGAAGGAATCCTTGAGCCACAATTGCAACAAGCAAAATAACAACAGGCCTGGTGGGTCAGTGTTTTCTGCTGATTGGCACACATGTGGTTTACATGCTTTCCTTAATGATCTTCATAATTCATTACAAAGAGGTCAAAGTACTCTTGCCTATTCCTGCTCATTTAAAACCTACCATGATATTTCTGTGCCATTGTTTGTGAAAATCAGGCTAATGTTAAGTGATGTGTGCTTCTCTATGCCAACCGCTCATCTTACCTTTTGCACTTTGTGAAAATGATTACCATTTTAAGTGATTGTTCAGCCATACTGTGACAATGGTAATGTGTGAGGATGTATAAATGCTTTTAGTAAAATGACTCTCTCAGACATGTTTATTTTTGAGGAACAAGTGTAGTTTGCTTATAAAAGAGCAACTTGGGTTGTGATACCAAGAAGCCCCAGTTATAACAAACCTTTAATTTTGCACTGTTGCTTGGCCTATGGAGCCATGAAGAGGGCTTCAAAGGTTCAAAGACAGTGCCACCAAACAAAAAGGACAGGAGGCAAAGTGTATGGTCATGAAGTGTAAAAGTTTATTCTACAAGCATCAAATTATTCTTCTTCCACAAGACGTCCTTTGTGTACACGGTCATTCAACCCTACAAAGACAAGAGAGTTACAAAGACACATTTTGCTTATAAAACTGTTGTACAAAATCTGTCTTTTGTTAAAATCTGAATGACTTTGGTCTTACAGTTAAGTCAATCTTTTCAGGGGTCCCAACCACTGGCTGCCTTTCAGGGGTCCCAACCACTGGCTGCCTTTCAGGGGTCCCAACCACTGGCTGCCTTTCAGGGGTCCCAACCACTGGCTGCCTTTCAGGGGTCCCAACCACTGGCTGCCTTTCAGGGGTCCCAACCACTGGCTGCCTTTCAGGGGTCCCAACCACTGGCTGCCTTTCAGGGGTCCCAACCACTGGCTGCCTTTCAGGGGTCCCAACCACTGGCTGCCTTTCAGGGGTCCCAACCACTGGCTGCCTTTCAGGGGTCCCAACCACTGGCTGCCTTTCAGGGGTCCCACCTCTTCTCTTTCCTGTACTGAAAAGAGGGCAATCGAAAATAAACTTAAATCATAATCAATATACGCGCAAATACTGCATGCTAATTGATTAAGAACATAAATAAATAGGTTTACCCCATCTCATGGAAGACAAATCATGCACTGCGCATGATCCATATTTGCTCTAATTCAAACCTAAAAAGTGACACGTGCTACGTACCACCCACGTGTCCTCACGTGCATCACGTCGTTTCAGGATTATAATCTGAAACGAGGTTCACAAGTTGAAATACCGACTCAGAAACGCAATCTGTGTACAAAAACCTAATCATTTCTTTAATTAAGAGCTAAAAGAAAATGCCCACGCGTATTTTTTTTTTTACGGCCCGCACGCGTGCAAACGCACCAGCCTACTGAATGTAACGCGACGAGATCCGGTGTCAGCGGAAGTTTAACTTTTGTACGCATGCGCACTGTCAGGAAAATGTTTCAGAATTAGTAGTCACAGCTGGCGAGGAGTAAATCGAGCGGCATGGACACGGTGGATATTTCGCCTTTATAGTTAGCTTCGAATTAATCTACGGAAAATATATTAGTGCCCGTATTTAAGTGTTGAGTTTGTTATATGTGAACTGGTGTTATTTGTTGTGGAAGATGGGCTGGGGTGTTTGTAGCAGGGCCCTTGTGTGGTGCATTTATACAGCTCTGTTTACTACCCTGCTGTTAGAGGTAAGTAGCCTGGAGACAACATCAATGTATGATTTATATTTATATATATATATATATATATATATATATATATATATATATATATATATATATATATATTTAATGTGTGTGTTTTCAGCTCTACATTCTAGTGTACTGAGTTGTATGCTAATCATTATGCTAGCACATGTTTACTACTTAGTAAGAGAAAGTTAGTGTGTGTTTGTGGATGTAGCCGTGGTTAGTAAACACAGCCGTTATTCTCAGTCATTTGTGCTGAATTAGAAAGATTATAAACCGTTTATTTATTTTATTGACACTTTTTCGAAGATTTGGGTCATTATCCAAAAGGAGGAGAAAAGGAGAAAGAAAGCCTTGTTGTTAGCTTCGCGTGTGTGTGAACGTAAGTAGGAGCTAAACATCTGCAGTCGTTGCTAATATTAATCTCATCACCGTTTAAAGGTTTGAATGTGAAAAGGCTTCGTGTGAGACGTTATTAAGTCTCACTGTGTATGATGGCGTTTTTATACGTTAGCTGGAAAACTTGTTTAACAGCTAACGATCACTAGATCCACAACAATGGCGTTTTGGTCATGGGTTAAAACCTACAGCTCGCACTTGATGTCACATTTCAGGGAAAGCTACAACAAATAAAATATTCTACTAAGTGCATGAGATAAATAACAAATATAATCTAGTTCTCTCTGGGCGTTGAACAATACAGACGTTTAACTAACTGTTGTATGTAATTGAATCATTTTCCACCATTTGTCATGCAGTTAATCAGCCCATTAAGACGACCAGCTCTTTTCTGATCATTGTCAATCTAAGATAATTAATTCACCTTATCAGCAATTAAGGAACAACATCTGTAAATAGTTATTAGTGGGAAAAATCTCATTTTTGTGTTGTGTCTCGATGCTATTTATGTTGTGTAGTCATTCTAGTGTAAGGTGGGTGATCGATATTGTTTAGAGAACATAGCTTTTGGCTGTTCCTAATTCAAAAGGTCACATTTGGTGAGTAAGAAATAAAAAGAGATTTGGCATTAAGTTCTTCTCTAATCCTTGGGTTTATGTGTATTAGACTCTACAACATTTTGCATTTTCAGTTGACTTTTAGAGAACATCACTTAGTCAAATCCAGTCCCAGTATATTTGTTTTTCGTTTCTTTTCTCTCTGTCTTCTCCTAAACCCTCTGGAGATTTATTTATTTTGCAGGCATGGTTTTTGGAGCCACTTATATTCTTAGAGGGAAGGGACATTGCAAATCAATATCAGGGTCTTCTCACCTTTATCCTATGCAAGTAGCCTCTTCCAGGATGACCTACACACACACAAACACACTTCCTGCTTCCCCACTCCAAAGGGCATGAGAGCTCACTGAACATTTTGATTATGGGGTTGATGTAAACCTCATACTAGGCGCTTCAAAAGATCTCAGCCCACCAGGACTATTGGACTGATGTGTCAGAGTCTCATCGTCAAAGCGTCAATCGAGCAAATTTTGTTTTTGGACTCCCTCACAAGATGCAGTGAAGCTCATGCGAAGTTGTTCTGGTGGCTTGTGGTTTCCTGACACCGTACAACAACACTTTGTAACTAGGTTGTGGTTGTTACTTGAGATGACGGTGATACAAGTTATCAGAAGAAATAAGAAATAAATAATTGCAACAAAACCCCCCAAAAAAAAAAACTCAGGTCAAAAAACAGGCAGTGAAATGAGCATGGACACACTTGTGGACTTACACAAACAGAGAAAGAGTGCTGACTGGTTTGTGTCTTGATGTTCACTTACTCTTAAACGTTCACTTTCTCTAAGAAGGTTGAAAAATACATTATAAATCTTAAAGAAAGATATAAAGCTCATTGCATCATTTTGCCCTGTCTTGCTTTTTTAGTGCTTAAAGCTTGTGTAAGAATTTTGTAGAGAAAATGAAGGTTGCCTTTACGTTTGCCTTTATTTCACCATGACAAGTGAATAATCTTGTCTCAAAATTGCCATAAGTCATCATACACACACAAAATAGATATAGATGTTGTTGTTTTTTTACACACTGGAAGCTTGATGTGCCAAAACTAGGGTCACAAACATTAATGGAGGAGAATTTATGTAGCTTGTCTTTTACTAGTGGTGGAAAAACTGACCGCTCCAGGTTCCTCTGAATATGTGATTTTGTTGTGTGGAACAGCTCAGCACATGGCTTTGCATAAGAAATGACTCGTCTTGCTCCTACCCGCGAGCACATGGCCGGTGTTCTCTAAACAGGCTTCTGAGGCCTCTTTGCCAGTCTTATTGCAGGGAAACGGAGTCTGGTAGTATTAAAGGCTTGCAACGTTTTATATATATATAAATATAAGTATATATTTATATAATTCTCACTTTTTTGCTCTCATTTCCATTCCGTCTGTTTAATCTGATCACTGTTACAGTTCCAAGTCTCAGTGATTATCTTAAGGTTTGATCACAAAGACACAGTTTGCAAGTTCATCAGAATGTTGTTGTGTCAAAATGTTACTGAAATGATCATTTCAATCTATTACTAAAGTATGCATAGTTTCTTGCATACAGAGACCATAACTGATTTGAAAGATGAACTTTGATATCTGATGGTTTGTAGGCTTCACATTTGACCATTTTTTCACACCATTTTTCACTTCCCATTTTTGGACTTTTCTTAAGCTGACAAGGTATCAGGACCTGCACTTGAGCATGGTGTTGTGCTCAAATCCCTGTGGATCAGTCAGACATCTTACTGAGAATCTTTAAAAAGTCCTAAATATTGGGGCAGGGATTGTTAATTACAAGTTCCATAAAGCCTCCAGCACCTGAGCATTGTGCTAAATTAGTGGGTGTGTGCACCGTGTCAAGAGCCTGTTTCAGTATTGTATGAAAATCTGTCAGTGTTCCATGCTGTCCAGTGTGTCATGTCGAGGGGAAAAAAACACTTCACGGGGTGGATATCAAGGCTTTCAGTGTTTTTTAATTTGAATTGTACAGAACTGAACACATGCAGTTGCAGTCAGCTGATGTCATTGTGAGCCGCGGGACCCGCAGGTGCTTCTCTGTCTTTCAGAAAGTGAGAATTTCTCTTTTTCAGTAGGGAAGGAGTGAATGAGTTATGATCTCTCTGCATGGTGTCTTAGCGTCAGCGTGAGGCAGGCAGCATGGCAGAGTTTGCAGGTGTGTGTGATACCAAATGTAGAGAAGTTGGACAAAGCATGTCGTCTTCTATCACCAGCTAAAATATCGCCACACGTGAATGAGCTGACTGTTTTGAACATGTTTGTATATTATATATTTATACCACAGTGTTGATGAACTCCTGAATCTGATTAGTCAGGAGTTCCACCTGCAAGATTACAGGCTAGGATTAACCTGTTTTTTGTAGTACGTTAAGGTTTCCAAAGGGAACTGTAGGACAGACGCTCCAAATACTCTGATTTAAAAATTCATGCAATTATTGAAACGTTGAGGTTTTCTGTGAGGAGATGTTTATTTGGCATTTTTGGAAAGAGTCTGGAGTGTCTGTGCTTTATTACAGTTAGTCATGTCTTGGCAGCAGGACATGCAGCATATTTGTTTTATTAACTTAAAGAGAGGAAAAAGAGTGTGTTGAAGGAATGACTGGAAGGAGAGTCTTTTGCAGGTGTTTTACAGAATTAAATAGAACTATAACCCAAGTATAATACTGTATGTCATTCTTAATAAATAAGCTACAGCATGCTTATGAAGTAGCAACACTGAGCCAGAGAGACAGTTGTTTGCTGTTGTTCCAGGTTCAAAGAGGAACTCGATCCGTTGACTCATAAATAGTACTTTTTATTGTTGATCATATACCAGACCAGAAACTCTGTGGCTTCTCTTAGGTGCTTTTTCACACTGCACATGTTTGGTGTGGTCCATATCAAGAGTACAGTTGTTCCTGGCGCTTCTCACAGCGTTAGTCTGGACACGTGACTGCTCCCTGGTGCCTTTTGCATACAGCTTCAAGAACGTGCATGGTTAAACACAAG